>NW_007251085.1:47946-129105 GCF_000164805.1 Carlito syrichta
TTTTAGTTGGAGTCTCACTCTGTCGCCCAGGCTGGAGTGCAGTGGCATACTCATGTCTACCGCAGCCTCGATCTGTTGGGCCCAGGCAATCCTTCCACCTTAGCCTCCCAAGTAGCTGGGACTACAGGCATGCACCACCATGCCTGGACAATTTTGTGATTTATTGTAGAGACAAAGTCTCACCATGTTGCCCAGGCTGGTCTTGAATTCCTGGGCTCAAGCAATCCTCTCGCCTCCCAAAGTGTTGGGATTGTAGGCGTGAGCCACTGTGCCCGACTATTATTGCTATTATTAATGTTACCACCACCATAAGTTTTCTCTTTCCAGGTATGTATACTAGAATTTCCAATTTCTGAAAATCTAGTAGCTCAAAACGACATAGTCAACGACATAGTCTGCCTTAGGAGAAGTGCTTAGCCCTGGACAGTGGCCATGAATATTTATCTATCTTTTGAAGTAGGCAAACAAGTTCAACTGGTACAGACTTTGTTCTCAATAGAAGGGAAAATCCTGATTTCTTTAACTGTTTCCTTCTATGTTAGCGCTTACCTAGGCTCCACCTCTCCAGTTACAGAAAGTAAAGTGCCTCCCCGTGGGTCATTCGGAGCATCTCCTAACAGACCCCGAGGAGTTGGGACGTTGGCAGGCAAGGATCCCCGCTGCATAGCTGCCCTGGGGTCTTGCATCGGCACTGACATGGAAACAAATGGGGAGTTATTGCTATGAAGGACACATAAGGAAACAAAAAATGACTCTATATACTGCTGACAACATGATTCAGACACCTTAAAGTGGGTGAAACCTCACCCCAGCAGATTCCTCTTGCAGTTCAAGAACAGAAGCAGGGTCTAGGCAGAATGTGTGCCATGTCAGAGGTATGGATGGAATTATATAAAAAGCAAACTGGGGAGCAACCTGCCAAGGACTAGCACTGCAACCTGAAGAAACTTAGGCTCCTAGTTTTCTACCTAATCAATCTTAGTTCAAGGACCAGAATCATAAAAGAGAGGTAGGGTCTTTGGCATATGTGAATACTGCCATGGCTCTGCAAGAACCTGCTGTCTCCTTACAGACTGCTATTCCATCCAAGCCTCCTGACACCAGCAAGGAGGGAGTACAGCCTCGGACAGATGCCCATATCATCCATGTTCTCTGCCCTGTGTGAAGAGGTCAATCTTAGGCTTGTGGCCTCAACAGGAAAAATGAAAAAACAAAAACACTATTCTTTTGGGTTCTGAACGTGAGGATGACTGCCAAGCAGCTCTTTTCCTCTCAACGTCCCACCCTGAACAACACAAGCAAAAGGAAACCTGCAGATACAATGGGTACCTTGAACTCGCTCAATTGATGCAGGCCCAGCAGGTCCCACGGGCGAGTGCTGTAGGGTTCCTAGGCAAGCAGTAAGTTCAAAAGGAGAAAGAGCAGACACTTAAAATAGCTTACATACATGCAGAAACAAACACACAGAGACTGAGATTTACACATATAAGCTAAAAAAGCCACAAGTTCATCAGCTTGCCCCAAGCTACAGAATCCCCTAAACTAGCTCCTTTGGGTATCTGAAATGGTTCCACTTTGACCAAATAGGAAATAGGGAAACCTGTGGGGCACTAGTTTTATCTCGGCAGGATAACCAGCCATTTTTGATTGTCACCTCTGCTACTATGTTTTCCCTTATGTCTCCTCATGATACCATTAACCAAAAAAATTTAAATAAATAAAACATAAAAAGGATGGTCTTGAATTGAGAATTAAGCAAAGAACATAAACATAGTTTCAGAAGCAAAACATGAAAAAAAACCGTACTGAATCTGGAATGTGAGATTTATTCTGGAGAGGATGTAACAGAAGTAGGGCAATACTTTTGTCATATTTTAAAGCACAAAAATGTCTGCTATCAAAAAGTATCAAATGAGGAAATGCAGTGAATGAACTTTAGATGACGAAAGAGTATTCCACAAGAAATACTCTGCCACAGCAAATCTATGATAATAAACAAACATCATGACTCCTAGACTAATGAGATGACATGGGCACCAACACTAAATGAAGTGGTAGGAAAGCAAGAAGTATCTTCTTATGTCTCCTTTCACCATTACAAATGTGCAAAAGAAGTATGGATTTCAGGAAAAGACAAACTGGATACAAATGAATAGATTCTTGCTTCTTCTGCCGAGTACTGAAAGACACTATAAAAGAAAGCTCATCTCATATTGTCTCTTCATGAAGACATCCCTGAAATACCTTCAAAATATGAGCCATTTCCCTTTGTCAATTTTTAACCAGAAAGGTAAAGATGACTATAGCAGGAAGGAAGATGTCTTGTGGAAATATGTGTTAAATAGCTAAAAGTTGATTGATTACTGGCCCTGTAAGAAGTAGAAATATAACTGAAGTCCTAATCTTTTCTTACTACTGCCAAAATACTTTGGGGTACACACATGACCTATTGACAGTGGTGGGGCGGAGGTAGGAGATACAAACAGCACAAAAGCATGGGATGCTTAGAGAAAAGATGAGGTATTTGGCGAGCAGTTTGTCCTGCTCCCAGACATCTAACAAGAAAAGAATCATTCGTTCTTGTCACTTCAGCAACCAACCCCAGTATACAAAACATAGGCCTGTATCTTAATATCTTGCACTTTTTTTTTTTGAGTCAAAGTTTCACTCTATAGTCCAGGCTGGAGTGCAGTGGCATGCTCATGGCTACCACAGCCTTGACCTGCTGGGCTCAAGCAGCCTCAGCCTCCTGAGTAGCTGAAACTACAGGCACACACCGTCATGCCCAGCTAATTTTTAAAAAATTTATTGTAGAGACGAGGTCTCACCAAGTTGCTCAAGCTGGTCTTGAACTCCTGGGCTCAGGCATTCCTCCTGCCTTGGCCTCCCAAAGTGTTGAGATTACAAGCATGAGCCACCATGCCTGGCCAATGTTTTGCTTTTAAAATGGGTTTCACTTATAGGCCATATACTACAGAAGTAAAAAACTTCTCTATGCTTGTCCAAAGCAGTCTTTTCCCATCACAGTGACCCAAGGAATAAGAGAAGACATTGAAAAGTATATTTGGAAGTTAATAGAGGCAGTGTGGAATGACAGAAAGTGGACAGATTTTGGAGCCAGAGACTTCTGAATCTTAGCTCTGACACTTACTAGTTGGAAGAGAGGATGAGAGCACCAAATCCAGTCCACGTTACTCAGACATTAGTACTTACTCACCTTGTCCCTTGAGTAAGTAACTTAAAACTCTGAGCTTCCATCTCTTTGCCTATAAAACTGAGGTGCTGTCTAACCTAACTCACAAGGTTGTTTATGAAAATTAATGTCCCTGGCATATAGTATGCACTCAGTTCCTTATCTTTCCTTACCTCTCCTCTAACATTGTTTCCAACTGAACTTCTCCTTTAAACTCCAGCAACATAAATAACATGGAGATTTTGGAGTGGCAGTTGGGCTATATATGGTATTACTGCCACAGCACGACAGACACTTATCAGGTAGGCTTTACAGACTTATAATCCTCTCTGTTTTCTCTGGGGTTTAAATCTAGTCTTACACATAGCCAGCCACATATTTACATGCTCATTATAAAAATTCCTTACTCAGTCAATGGATATCCATAGAGGAGACAGAACATGTCAGTGGAATCATTAGACTTTCAGGAAACAAAGGATCCACTTGCTTCACCATCAACTCTTGTAGAGCTGGGCTCTGAATCACTAGGTGGAAAGTCTAGACCAGCACTACCCAACGGAATGCTCTGCGATGATAGAAATGTTCTATATCTGTAATGTCCCATATGACATCCACTAGTCACACAGGGCCACTGAGCACTTGGAATGTGGCTAGTGTGACTAAGGAACTGAGTTTTAAGTTTTACTTAATTTCAGTTTAATTTTAATTAACTTAATATTTAAAAAGTCATGGGTGATTAGTGGCTGCCTTATTAGGCAGTGCTGTTGTGGAACATTTCCAAGTCCAGTCCACATTAATATTTATTTACCTTGTCCCCGTTCCATGGACACTGGTCCACTTCCTGGCATTCCAACCTGGGTCTGCATTCCTCCTAGAACCCAAAAGGCAGAAAAAAAAGAAAAATAACCCCCACATATTAGGACAATGGGAAAAAAAATTAGAACAATGGCTGAGTTGACAAATTTCTTCATTCTGCCCCATAAGCAAAAATCTATACAGGAAGATAATCAACAATGCAATTAGGCAGAAGAAGGAGTTTGCTAGCATACTTTATGCTTTAGTGACAGAATAGTGAGTTCAATAAGAATACTTCATCTCACTAGGCCAGATGTCATGCTTCATGCCTGCAATCCCAGCACTTTGGAAGGCCAAGGCAGGCAGAGGACTGCTTGAGCCCAAGGTTTTAAGACCAGCCCTGGCAACATAGCAAGATCTCATCTCTACAAAAAATATAAAAAATAGCAAGGTGTGGTGGCATGCTCCTGTGGTACCAGCTACTTAGGAGGCTGAGGTGGAAGGATATCCTGAGCTAAAGAGATCAATGCTGTGGTGAGCCATGCTTGCACCACTGTACTCCAGCCTCGGTGACAGTGAGACCTTGACTCAAAAAAGAAAAAAAAAATAATACTTCATCTCACCGGTTACCAAAACGTTGGCAGGAAGCTCTTCTGTAATACTGGAAAACAATGCCACTTACCCATGGACCTCCGCTTATCTGAACTTAGAATCTAAGTCTGTTTTTTTTTTTTGAGTTGGATTCTCACTCTGTCGCCCAGACTGGAGTGCAGTGGCCGCTGCCGGCCACTGCAGCCTCCACCTGCTGGGCTCTGGCGATCCTTCCACCTCAGCCTTCCGAGTAGCCGGAATTACAGGCATGCACTACCACACCCAGCTGATTTTTTGATTTATTGTAGAGGTGAGGTCTCGCTGCCCAGGCGGGTCTCGAACCCGCGGGCTCAGGCAATCCACTCACCTCAGCCTCCCAAGGCGCGGGATTACAGGCTGAGCCACTGAGCCCGGCTCTAAGTCTGTTTTATTTTTAAACAAAAAGGCTATTTGCACTGGTTTTATATACTGAGTATTCCAGAAATGCAACTGTGTAAATTACGGGTAGTGCAATTTGTTTTAAGAACTTTATTACGAGTTTTCACCATGTCAGAAAAATCACATTACCAATGTCAACAGTCCTTGTGCTATCTGAGTTGCCAAAACAACATGCCTATCTCCATTCTATTCCGTGCCTAGACCATGTTTTATGGTCAAGGCTTCCACATTCATGGTATAGGGGCGAGCACCTGACTACTACATTTTGCTTTCTAGTACAGCTGCACCTGAACATACTAAAAATTAATTTTTTAAAATGATAAATTAATGTCCTTTTACTTCTCCTTTATACTACAGTTAGAGCATTATATTGAGTTTTTTGAGATGTTACATAGGTTATGTCATCTATGCATTTCATTCAGGGTAGTAGTCATTGCAAAATATCTTATGAAACAGGGGCTACTAGGTCTAATAGGGTTAAGACCCACTAGTCTACTTTAACTAGTTGGGGTATAATATAATGACTGTCATACAAAAAATAATTATAAGTATGGAAGGATATGCAATAAAACCTTCATATAGAGTTGTTAAAAAAATAATAATAATCATGCACCACAAATTCTTATCTGGTCCTTTCCACAGAGCAACAATTCTCTTTTCCTCAAAGGAGAATTATATGCTTCAAGTGGAAAAAAGACAAGCTGATATATTTGCAGTTCATTAGTACATCCCTAAAATAGCAAGTACATGTCACATTCCTACATTCCATTTAACAGGCCAAGCACCAAAGAGCAACAAATTAAAACCTCAACAACCGGGTGCTAGCTCTGCCCCTGCTACTAAGTAATTGTGATTTTTGAATAGATGATCGGATAGAATTAATACACTTCCAGGCTTCCTCATCAGTAAAGAGAATTAGGTGGTTTAAACCAGTGGTTCTCTGAATGTGGTCCCCACACAAGTAGTGTCGGCACCATCAGGAATTGTTAGAACTGTACATTCTTGGGGCCCCACCTCAACCTACTGAATTAGACAGTTTGGAGGTAGGGAACAGCAATCTGTTTGATAAGGCTTTCAGGTGATTCTAACACATACTACAGTTTGAGGACCACTAGTCTAAATTATTTCAAAGCTCTCTTCTAGCCATAACATTCTGTTCTATTCATGCTATCCAGACCAGGCAAAATAGAACGAAAGGATTATGAGCATAATTCCTCACATTATAAAGTATCATATAATGGCACTTTTATTTTTATGGACTAGATTCCCAGAAGTGGAATTGGTGGGTCAAAATGTATATGAATTTTTAATGTTGGACTTTCTTAAAAGGTTGAAAAACTTCACATTTCCACAAGCAATGTATAGGTACCATTTCCCCCATCAATATTATATTGTCATCTCTCTTTGAAATTTTTGCTAGTCTGATGGGTTCAAGTAAAGTGAAAGGTCATTGTTATTTAATTTGTAATCGCCTGATTATAAATGAATTTATTCTTGTTGGCCATTTGGATGCACTCTTCTATGAAATACCTACTCATTTTCTTTGTCTATTTTTCTACTAGGTTGTTTGCCCCCTTCTCTTCATTGTCAAAGAACTTTGTATATCAAAAATCTTAGTACAAGTCAGGCTCGGTGGCTCAGCCTGTAATCCCACGCTTTGGGAGGCTGAGGTGAGTGGATTGCCTGAGCCCGCGGGTTCGAGACCCACCTGGGCAACTTGGCAATGCCTCATCTCCACTGTAAATCAAAAAAGTCAGCCAGGCATGGTAGTAGTGCCTGCCTGTAAATCCGGTTACTCAGAAGGCTGAGGCGGGTTGCAGGAGCCCAGTGGGTCAAGACTGCAGTGGCCAGGAGCGGCCACTGCACTCCAGTCTGGGCGACAGAGTGAGACTCCAACTCAAAAAAAAAAAAAAAAAAAAATCTTAGTGCAGTTTTGAAATTTAATAATTTCAGACAACATTTAAGGATATTCATTTTCCTTTAAGCACTGCCTTCACTATTTCACATGTTTTTCAGTATGAAATATATATACTATTTTTGGTTGTTCTTTTGATAATTTATAAATTTCTCCTTATTTTCTAAATTCAAGGATTACCTACAGTATGTTCCTTAATTTTCCAAGTAGTTTTTTTCAGTTACCTTTTTATTTCTAATTTTATTAGCTTATGATCAAATAATGTCTATAAAATCTCCACTTTTTTGAACTTGCTAAAGTTTTATTTTATGGCTAAGTAATGCACATGGTTGGTTTTTTTTTCCCCTTTTTAAACTGTTCCATGGTCATTAGGGGAGGTAGGGAGTGTATTATCTAGTCAAAAGATATAAGGCTCCCTTT
The DNA here is from genome assembly GCF_000164805.1 of Carlito syrichta. Taxonomy (NCBI): domain Eukaryota; kingdom Metazoa; phylum Chordata; class Mammalia; order Primates; family Tarsiidae; genus Carlito; species Carlito syrichta. The sequence continues at coordinate 55,299 of NW_007251085.1, forward strand.
ATATATTAACTGTAGCTTATTGATTGTTTTATTTAATTCCTCAATGTCTTTATTTTTTTTTTGTCCATTAGCACAATGTTACTCAAAGTGTGGTCCACAGATGGGTGCTGATCAACAAAGTATAATTTAATAGAGCTTATAACAAAGCAAGTACAGAAATGGAGAGCACTTAGAACTTTTTCTAGTAATTTGACATTGTTGTGACATCCAAGTGCATTATCAGTGCCTGTCTCACCAAGCAGGGTATAGACAAGTTTAGGGTATAGACAAGTTTGAGTATTTTTCAACACATTGTAAGGAGCTTCATATGAAGGAGCTTCATGTCATGGATTGCATACTGTCGTGTGCAGTAGGACCATACTAAAACTTGTGATATTTTAAGGTAAGTTAAGCATCTATCACTCAAAAATGTATATAGAATCCATTTCTTTCACTGAAAAACAATTTAAATCTAAGTATAACTCTATTAGGATAATGTGGATAAACAAAAATCTCAAGTTTGCTGAAAAACTTTAAAAATTTCTTGCATTTCTCATCAGCTTAGTTCTGCAGACTGGTTTTGCTACAAAAAAACAATTTAGATGTAAATTATTCTAACCTAGATCAGATAAATTAACAAGAAACAAGTTTGCTGCACAAAAACCTTTAAATATTGATGATACATCATGTGATCATACAGATGTTATATGAAGAACTGCTACTTCACTCAACTTTTTAGTTAATGATCGCTGAACAGTGAAAAGTTACAAGTATAATAGCAGTACTCTATTATTGCCTATCTACCCACTTTCAATGAATGTGTACAGTTTTTAAATTTCTTTTTTCTTTTTTGTTGTCTGGTCTGATTATGTCTATTGAAATGTAATTTTTTGTCTGTTTGACATGATATAACATATGTGATCTTGTATTTTTTTGTCTATTTTCTTTATGAGCTTTTTAACCTAATCTAAGTCTCCGGCTTTTAACAGAATTCAGTTCATTTACACTCAGCAGAATAACAACTATACTAGTTTTTATTCCTTCCATCTTACTTCATGTTTATTATTACTTTACATTATCCTTTTCTTTCTTCCTTTTCTCTATTTTTGCTGACTTGATTTAGTTTCCAGTCATTCCATTTTTTTCATCATTAATTTGCAAGTTTTACTGGGCTCTTCCACTTTATTGTCCCTTTCCTGTTCTCATAATCAGATAGTAAGGATTTCTAGAACTCAACTATTTCTTCCACTTAGAATATATACCTTCTAGCAGTGTAGTAATTGTATATCAGAATCCTATTACCCCATAATAATTTAGCTGTGCTGCTGCAGTTGCTAGGACAAAACTTCAGCAAGTACCAAAATGGTGAAGACTCAAAATGAAACTTACCTCCAGGAGCTAAGGAACCAGGGCCAGGTCCTGTGACAGCAGCTGGTATTTGCCCTGGTGCTGGAACTCCACCCTGCATAGAAGCTTGCATCAAAGGAGGTGCACCATTGACATGCATTCCACCCTGACCAAGAGAAAAAATGGGATATGTACATGCCTTTGTGAAGACTCAATACACTAAGTCTATGACCGTAAAGTCTTCTTCAAATTAACAGCCCCAAAATATTCTACTAAATATCCTTTTTATATAGTGTGTCTTATGCAGCATTAGATTTATCACACACTTTGAATTCCACAGAAGCAAGTTGCAATATACATCACGAGCCTGGTTATATGGAACACAGTTAAGATGGAATATATTCTAAATGTAGAGATTGACAAGTCTTATCTGTGTGACAAGGCATCAAGGAGCACCTATTGTGGACTTCATGACTAGGGCCTGGCAATAAGAGTAAAAAAAAAAAAAAAAAGTACCTTGAACCCAGGAACAAAAAGAGGAGAATGAGATATAAAAAACAAACAAACATAAAAAACCAAACTGCTGGCAGTCTACATTTGAAAACAATTTTTATTTAGCCAATTTGTTCTCACTTCTGTTCTTGGATAAAATTCTGGCTTGGGGGGAATGTGAATTTTTGTTTTTAATGCTATAGTAAAGCTCCTTGTAGGAAAGGAAATGTATGTTTTCTCTGTGTATTCCTCAGAAAACTGAGCAGTCCCTGGGATTAGAAAGAGCTTAACAGATAAGGAATAAAAGTTAATTTAAAAATTACATATACATTTAAAGAACACAAAGCTCCAAAACAGAAAAGAAAACTGTATAGGAAGGTGGTTAAGAGAAAACAGAATATGAAATCAGAAGCAGGTTCAGAATTAGATTTGTCACTTACAACTGTGTTATTTCTGGACTAGCTAACCTCTCTGGACCAGTTTATTTCTTTCCAATCTCTGAAAAAAGTATTTATTTATTTAGGGCAGGGGTTGGCAAACTAAGTCCCATGGACCAAATCTGGCTGGTTTTATAAAGTTATTAAAACACAACCACACACTTGTTTACATATTACCTATGGATGACTTCACACTAATATGGCAGAGTAGCTATAACAGATCCTATGCTCTGCAAAGCGAAAAATACTTACTAGCTGAGCACTTACAGAAAATGTTTCCCAGTCCCTGTCCTGTACCTTTGTATGACCCCTCCCAAGTTGTGTACCTCTGCCAATCTGACAGATTAAAAATGGTAGCTTACTGTAGATTCTATTTATATTACATTAATTTATCTTACTTTGAGGTTGAATACTTTTTCACATATTTACATTATATGAATTTCCACTTTTGTGAACTATTTAGACCCATTTTCCATTTTTCTACTGATTAAAATTTTTCTTACTAATTTACAGAAGGTCTTTTTTATTTAGTATGAAAAATTACAGACATATAAATCATAAGGAAACAAAGTAGTCACTCAGCTTAGGAAATAAATTTCCTGCATGGTCTTCCCCAATTGCATCCTATATCCCCTTCTCCTTAGACAATCATTAAGAATTCTTATAAATGTTTTAAAATTTTATATGAATTATTACATCCTGCATGTATTCTTTTGTAACTCATTCAACATATTTTGGGGATTTATTTATTTTTTTTGAGTTGGAGTCCCACTCTGTCGCCCAGGCTGGAGTACAGTGACACACTCATGGTCACCCCAGCTTTGACCTGCTGGGCTCCAGCAATTTATAAAGACACACATATCACATACTTCGGGACTGCTCTGACACTCTGTTTCACTTCTGCATACTATTATGTTTCTGACTTAATTGTGTTCATATGAATATTCTAATTTTTTTTTTTTTTTTTCATTAATCAGTATTTTTTATTATGGTTTTGTGGGGTGCCGTTAAAGGTTAGGTGTACTATGACGTTTCATTGAATATTCTAATTTTAACTGCTATATGGAATTATGTTTTTGAAAGGCATTCACGCTGACATATGTAGTTTATTTTGTATAGAGTATTATACCACATTTTCTCCATTTTTCCATTGATTTACACTTAGGACATTTCCAAGTTTCCACTAATTATAATATGACAATAAACCTTGATTATGACTAAGTGCTCTTTACTAATTAGTACGTTGTCCATTATATGTGTAGCAAATACATTTTTCCAATTTGTCGTTTGTCTTTGATGTTTATTTATTTTTCACTATACAGAAATTTTTTAGTTTTCAAATATATCAATTTTTCATGGCTTCAGGGTTTTTTGTCATACTTGGAAAGAAAGCTTCACTTTTTTCATTGGTAAGAATGGAGATAATAAGAGTGCCAACCTCATAATTGCTGTGAGGATTAAATGAGATAATGCTTATGGAATAACGAAGTGCCAACCACAGTGCCAGGCATGCACATACACACTAAGTTAGCTCATAAGAAAAAGGCATACAGGAAGAATCTCTTTGTTTTACACACTTGGAATCGAATCTATATTCATTCAGACACCATGTGCTCTGCAACCTGGAAATTGTTTTTATGCCTGGAAATTGAAATTATCATCTCTGGTTTCTGACCATTCTTCCTTCAATATATCCTCCTAAAAAGAAAATGACACTCTAAGACAGATAAAATAAATGTTAAGGGATAAAGCCCTACCAAAGACTGGGCCTGAGGGGCCTGAGGATTCTGTTGGTTCATTGACACATTGGATCCTGAGCCAGGCCCAGCACCGTGGACTGGCTGAGGGTTGCCTGCAATCAGCGTTGGGATATTTGTCTGGCGATGCAGAATTTTCTAAAAAGTGAAAAAACAAACCTATGAGCTGTCTGTTTAAGAAAGCAATCAGGTAGCTCTTATCCCACTCAAGGTTTACCCTACCGTTTCCATAAAAGAAACAGTAGCACTCACCAGAGCAATTTCCGGATCCACAATTCTCATCACTACCTGTGCTTGCAGCAAAGCGTAAGCCAGTTGAGGGTTCTGAAGCAACATGTTCCGGGCTTCCTGGGGACTATTCTGAACACAGAGCTGAAAAGACAAGCAGATTCACCATCACGTTCAATACTTATTACTTAAGAATTAATAGGGATTTAGAGCTATTCCAATCCGAGAAATGTAATTTTTTTTCAACTTTTTTAAATTTTATTTTTAATTGACATATAATAATTGTACAGTGTGATGTTTTAATACATTCATTATTGTGAAATAATCAAATTAGGGTAATTTAGCATATCCATCCCTCAAATATGTATCATTTCTTTGTGTTAAGCGCTTTCGAAATCCTTTCTTTTAGGTATTTTGAACTACGCAATACAATATTGTTAATTATAGTCACCCTACTATGCAACAGAACACCAGAACTTATTCCTCCTATTGAACTATAACTTTGTACCTGTTGGCCAATCTCTCCCCATCACCCACTGCCCCCTATCCCTCCCCAGCCTCTCGTAACCACTATTTTACTCTGTACTTTTATGAGATCAGCTTTTTTAGATTCTGCTACATGAATGAGAGTATATGATATGCCCTTCTGTGCCTGCTTGTTTCACTTAACCTAATGTCCTCCACATTTACCCATGTTGCTGCAAATGTTAGAATTTCATTCTTTTTGATGGCCAAATTGTATTCTGTCACATTTTATTTGCCCATTTATACATCAATGGACACTTAGGTTGATTTCATATCTTGGCTATTGTGAACAGTGCTGCATAAATATGAGAATGAAGACACCCCTTCAACATACTAATACAATTTTCTTTGGATAAATATCTAATAGTAGAACTGTTGAATCATTTGAAAGTTCCAGTTTTAATTTTTTTAGGATTCCTCATATTGTTTTCTGTAATGGCTGTACTAATTTACATTCTCATCAACAGGATAAACGTAATGTTAAAGAGGTTCTTTAAATTATCCTTAGTTTTTGTAGGCCAACAAAAAATCTTAGTCATGGCAGGCAAGAGAAGAAAGAGGCACTTCAAATACTATAATACTGTCATCTAAAAACAAAGTCAAATTTTAATATCTACATCTGATATCTCTGAGCTACAAAAACCCAGCTGGGATTGTTTGGATAGGTGTGTTTGTATATAAAAAGAAAAAGCTCTTCGTATGAAATGTAAAATATACTGTGTACATATAGAATATCGAAGGTGCAAAAAACACTGGTCTACAGACAGAATTTCTAGTTGACCTAGGGAACTATTTCCATTAACTTTTATCAATTAATGCCTTAAAAACCTGATATGATTTGTTTCATTCCTAATGTCTCCTCCCACCTTCATTTGCTTCATCAGCTCAAACATCTGCTCTGGTGGAAGACTGGCAACTGCTTTGCTAATGGACTCAGGGGCATCTTCAGGACTGATGGTCTCTCCATAAGGTGATTCAATGACAGGGGCTCCAGTGCCAAGGCCTAATCAGGAAGTACAAGAAAGTTAAGGAGCAAAACAAAAAGCTAAATCATTTCAAATATCTACTTTCCACAGCTGCTGCAAGAGCCAGTCTATAACTTTAAATTCTCTAAAGCTGAGAAATAAATGATTTGAAAGTCTCTTGTTTCTGTGGAAAAAATGAGAGCGTATTTTCTATTCTCAAAGCTGGGACCGTGATCACATAGAGGGACAATGTTATCCTAAGTTAGAGAACTAGACATATTGACTTCTTTTGACAAGTCATTTCAGAAGCAAAAGGTTAAGATAGAAAAAGATGCTAATTTCAAAAATTCTTGGATCTATAACCTCATGAAAAAAACCATAAAAATGCCTTAGTACTACCACCAGTTACAGATCTGGCAACACAGTCACAGGAGTGACTAATGACATAGTACTACTATGGTAAATAGTAGTAAACCTGAATTCAACTTTAGCTGGAAATCAACTCTTTGGCAACTGAAGAAAATTTTTTTAATTCATTTTTTAATTTTAAATATGTGAGGTACAATTCAGGGCTAGGTATATGAATGTTCATCACACAGGTACCCTTTGAACGATTTCTGAAGTCCATTTTATCTGTTTCTCAAATATACATATTTCCCTAAGTCAGGCACCTCAGGTTGGTCAAATAAGGAAGCTATGTGACTAATCATTTCAGCATATTCTAAAGCATATCATGGCCAGGCATGGTGGCCCATGGCTGTCATGCCAGCACTTTGGGAGGCTGAGGTAGGGAGATTGCTTGAACTCAGGAGTTCAAGACCAGCCTAGGTAACATAGTGAGGCCTCATCTCTACAAAAAGTAAAAAAAAAATTAACCAAGTACAGTGGTGTGAACCTGTATTCCCAACTACTTGGGAGGCTCAGGTGGAAGAATCACCTGAGCCCAGGAGGTTGAGGCTTTGGCGAACTGTGATTGTGCCACTCTAGTCCAGCCTGGGTGAGACACAGTGAGACTTCCCAACTAAAATAAATAAATAAAAAATCTATCATTAAATGGAAAATCTTCATTGTTATAGTTTTATGAACTCATATAGCATACAACTTGGTTTTATACTCACTCTTCAGCTCTTCTTTGTTCTTTTCACTGGCAGCATTGTCTACTCGAAGTGCTCTTCCACTGAATTCACGCCCATTCAGGTTCCGCATGGCACTAAGTGCTGTCTCTTGGTCTTGGTATTCACAGAAGCCATAACCCTTTGGCTTTCCTGTCTCCCTATCGTATACCAATCTGGAGAGCAGAACCAAGTATTAGGCACAAATGTTGCATACATATGGAGTTCCTGCTAACACTGTCATGCTCTAGGGGCCCACTAATCACCTTATAACTCTTGAATGCCTTGCTGAAATATTTTAAAAAGTACTTTCTAATAAAAAGTATCTTTTAGGTAAGAATACGTGAATTGTATGTTATGTAAATTTTATTTCAATAAATCTGTTACAAAAATAAAATGCATGCGAGAAATCATCAGTAAGAAAACCTACCATTACTACTAAGAGCCAAATTTGTGGCAATTTTTTACAAAGCTCCCATCAAGAAGGAAAAGGGGATCTCACCTGAAACTAACAACAGGTCCAACCTCAGAAAAGATGTCCTTCAATTGCTCTTCAGTAGCTTCATAAGGAATATTTCCCACTAAGGAAGAAAATAGGTAACATTAAAATTTTGAGTTTGTAACCTAGCTCTTTAATGAGAGAGTAAACAGCAGAGGATCTACTTATATCAGCAGATATATAACAACTGGCCCAAAATAGTGTTCTCTCAATCTCAATACCATTGTATTTTTTCAGACCTCTTTTTTTTTTTCCCCTGGGCATGAGACAAGAACCCGAACTGCTGAACCTCTTAATAATGGAAATATATCACTGAGACTAAATACAAAAGGTGTAGGTGACAAGTGTTAGATTTTGCTTAACTTTGGTGAAAATAAATACTTAGACATTGGTACTTACCTGAAGGTCTGCAAGTCTCATCAGTGATTACTAAAAAATCACTGTTATAATTTTTAAAACAGGTTCATACGTTCCTATTTACGTACATACACATGCTTAAGGGAGAATGACCATGAATGTAGTGGAGGATGTTTAAAAATTATTCTGAACTGCTTTGTCATGTCCGTTTCAAAAGATGCTTTAAAATAATCAGGCATATTTTAAAAGACAATGGATTTCAGCTAAAAACATTACTCAGAATAATTTCGATCCTCTTTAAAATTCCTCTGAGGAGGTCTTTATCGTTCATTCATTCATTCATTTACAATCCGGCTGGACACCAGGTGGCCGCTACCACTATCGATGAACTACAATGTTAAGGGTAGAAAGCAAAGGATGAAAGTCCTAAGGAGAGGCAGAAAGCGGACACAGGGATCTATACCCTCAGCATATATATAATATGTATTCTGGGGTGGGGGTGAGAAATAGTAGAGGACAGTTAGGGGCTGTTGCCGTGTGACCGCTCTTCTACACAACAATTTTACAAGTTTACGAACAAAGAAACGCACAGAAGCTGAACGCTAGTCCAACGTCTTCAACGATACTGCAGAAAGCCTACGAGACCTCGGGGGAAGAACATCTCAATGCCCACGAGTCCACCAGGTTGGCCGCCCTACTGGACAGGCAGGGAGAGCTACACGCCCCGACCCATCGCCGGCTCCCGTGGCGATTCAAGAGATGAGAGGTGCAGAGGGGCGTTCCTCGTCACTCTCTTCCTCCTTGTCCCTCCCCGATGTTTGGCTCCAACGAACTCGTCTCACCAAACACAGAACGTAGAGAACGATCCACCGCAGGGTCTCGCACAGTCAAACCCGCCATAGCTCTCTTCCAGTGGCTTCCGGTGCGCCAAAGCACACTTCCGTACGGCGCGCAAGTCCAGCGCCGACCACGCTTCCGTACGGCACGTGAGCCGGAAGCGCCTGGACGGGGCGGGGCGCAGGGTCCCTCCCCTGGCGTCACTCCGTCAGCCGCAGGCGCGCGTTACGTCCCCACGTCTGGGCGGGGCTGCCTGAGAGTAACACCGTTAGGAGCCGGATTCGGGCAGTTCCAGGCTGGCTTTTAGCCTACAGACTTCCTTAGTATTCATTTTCTTTTAAGCCGACGCGACTACTTGTCAACCACAATAAAGATGGCGGCAGCGGCTTTACCACGGTAACAGGGAAGTCGTTTGCTAACAACCGTGCCGCTTTCACTTTAGTTCCGCCCTATCAAGGGAGGGGACTGCTCGGCTCGGCCCCTGCAGCGCGCGTATTAATTAGTTTGCTAATTATGTGAGCGTAGGAAGTGAAGTGAGTAGTCTTGCTAGTCAATAAAGTGCGAGAATGAGCAAGACTCTACGTCTAGGTACCAACATAGCTGGGAAGATGAGGGAGGTAAAGGGAAAACAGATCCCTCTGCTCTCGTGTAGCCCGTGGGCTCATGTGCTTAGTAATGGGGCGGTGTGGCGGGAGACATTGGCAGGCTGAATATTAGAAAGAAAACATCATTGACCAGTGTTTTGGTGCCCGCGCTGCTGGGATATGGTGTGCAGGTCGGTGTCACTCTCCGGCAAGACGGACCCTGCCAGGGAATCTAGAAGGCGGACCCTGGAGGAAATCTAGAAGGCACCTACGGGTTAGGGAAGGAAAAAAGGAAGGAGCCAAGGGCGCCACCTTTGAGGTACTTGTCCGGGAAAAGAAGGTAGTAAAATAGCCACAGAATTTGAGGCACGGATGCTTTTGTTAATTTCACATATATTCGAAGTATATGAAATATGAGAAATATTTAGAAAAAATAAATAAGTGCTACTTTACACCATGGAGCATATTACTTCAAAAAGTATTTCTGGTGCAGTTAAAAAGTTTCGGAAAAGTATTCCCACTTCCATGACTGGAGACACATTTGCAATCACTGTGTGACCAAGAGAACACCTTGTATAATAGTCCAAAATGAGATTTACAACTCTGTAGAAGGCAAAGATTCAAAGAGTTTTGGTGTAAGTCATTATTCTAGTGTGGTGAACTTTTGCTAAATGCACGTATGGCCAAGTATATTTCTAACCTAGTGTTTTTGCAAACTTACATGAGCAAAAGACTCACCTGACAGGCTTGAGTAAGAGAGCAGATTCCTGGGCTCCACCTCAGGCCTATTAAATGAGATTATAGGGAGAGAACTTATGAGTCCTTATTTTAACTTGTGAGTTCTTATTTTTATTTATTTATTTATTTTGAGTTGGAGTCTCACTCTGTCGCCTAGACTGGAGTGCAGTGGCCGCTCCCGGCCACCGCAGCCTCGACCTGCTAGGCTCCGGCGATCCTTCCCCTCAGCCTTCCAAGTAACTGGAACTACAGGCGCGCACTACCACGTCCGGCTAATTTTTTTGATTTATTGTAGAGATGAGGTCTTGCCAAGTTGCCCAGGCGGGTCTCGAACCCGCGAGCTCAGGCAATCCACTCACCTCAGCCTCCCAAAGCGCAGGATCACAGGCTGAGCCACCGAGCTCAGCTGTGAGTCCTTATTTTTAAACAAGTGCCATTGGTGATTCTTAGGGTCAGGCGGTTTGAGTAGCATTGTAGTTGTGTAATGTGTCTTTATGGCACATTTAGGACAACTGCTTTCTTATGAAATTTCCCTTAAAGTTGTTCTCAAAGTTCTCAACCCATAACTACCTCTTGTGGGAGAGAATGTTTGGAAATGTACAGAAGTATTTTGAATTGATGTAATGGCTACTACTAGAGGAGCTAGAGATGATAGATGGACTGCCCTGTCTGGGGCAGTCTTACATAGTGGACCCTTCCCTCTCACTAAATGCCGATAATGTGTCTCCCCTTGAGAAACACTGTTAGCATCAGCCATATTAGTGTTACCATTCAATCCAACAATCAGCTGCTTCCCTCATAGTCAATCAAATATGAGAGGCAGAAAGCTGGGAGAAGCGGGTTTTATTCTGATACCATGGGATCAGGGAACCTGTTTAAGCAGAATTTCCATCCAATATTCACAATAAAACATACAGTTTCTTATCTTTTCCACACTATTGATTAATAATGACTATGTGTCTCATTACCATTACTTAGTTTCTTTCTTAATCAGTGTTTCGACCCCAAACAGTTACTGTCACAAACTGGTGCTCAGATCACCTCAGTCCTGCCATTCTTCTAAGTTAAAATTACCTTGAACAATTTGGGGCTGCGTACTTTCTAGTTGGTTACAGTGTTTTGCTTATTCTGGGGTTTCTAGTTCACAAGACTTGATTATATATAAAGTTAATACAAAGATATGAAAGAAAACAGTTGTCATTTAGAGACTAAGGGAATAGATACATTTCTGGGTTTTAGGAAGTTTCAGCAAATCTCATTTCTTATCTAGGTCCAGCAGAGGCTTTTCCAGGAATGTGAATTTTTTTTGTGTCTATTGCTTATCAGGGGGCTCAATGAAGATGGTTGTGTTCACTTCAGTACCAGCAACAGTTACTAGATCCAAAGACAGTGAAAGGGAGACAAGGGAAATATGTTCACTTGAACAAAAGATAAAGGGTACCTAGCGAAGAATCAAATAATTTGGGATACCATAGTCAAGATTTGTGGGGCACTGGCAGAAAGTTTTGTAAAAAAACCTTGAGTTCTTATTCAATCTTGTCAGTGACACTAAGGATCTTGAATAAGGTAAACATAAGTGAAGTAAGTGAAGACGATCAAGATTGTGAGAGTACAGAAACTCAGGCTCTTTCATAGAAGGTCAAATTTCCAAAGCTGGGATAAGCACTACTTCATGATTGATCCATGTTTAAAATCCTTCAAAGTGTGATGGAATAAAATCATTGATTCTTTAGGGAATATCTGGAAAGACAGAAACTCCTGGATAGATGTCACTGCATGAAAAAGATGCCAGATGAGACTGGGGCGTTACTTACGTTAGGCGAGATCTCCAAAGAGCAGAGCCTGCAAGAGCTAGGGAAACTTGTAGCCAGAGGACACCTGAATGCTGACAGATCCAGGTTAGTATCTGATGCCAATTGACTTGCTTTCCAGAAAGAAACATCATTCCTAAATTCTGTATTGCTGCATTATCACACTGATTCTACAGCAATATCTATACTTTCTGGGAATATTTGAGGTTCAGCACTGAGGCTATTCTACACAGAGCTGTCTAGTTCATCAAAGATGGTCATTCTTTCAGCTTTAGCATTTTCATTTTCTATTTCTTAGCTAACTAATTTTATTCTCAATGCAAACTATGCACATTTCTTGTATTCTTTCCTAGAATTCTGTTCTTTCAAAGAAGGTTCAACATTGTTTACCTGCTGAAAGACTGTGTTGCTTGGTAGAAAGCCAGGGAGCTCAACTGAATTGGAGGAAGATTTGTCCTATCCTTGGCCATGACATGGTGACCTCTTGTTACCAAATGAGGACTGCTTCCAAGCCAGGTATTGGGAAAAAGTGAGTAAGAAGAGGAAGTCTTTGAGGTTTTTTTTTTTAAACCTGGAATCCATCATATGAATCTAAAATGTATATTTCTTTGTTGGCTTTTTTCCTCCGTAATAAGAACTCTGGGATATTTTGCCTAGCTCATGGCATCCAGGAGTTAGCAAAATGAAGGTATCACTGGATAGCACTCAAATTTCAACAGTATGCTTCGGGGTAATTGTATCGGGTTAGGGAAAATAGGGTAATAATGACTAAGAGGAGCTAATACTTATGAAGGACTGTATATGTTACAAGGCTTTTCTACATGGATCTAATTTGATTCTGAAAAATACCTATGAGTTAAAGTATGCTACCTATTTTTTATTGTGGTAAAATATATACAACTTAAAACTTACCATTTTAACCAATTTTAAGTGTACAGTTCAGGAGCATTAGGTACAATCACATTTCTGTGCATCTGTCACCACCATTCATCCCCAGACTTTTTTTATGTTCCCAAAATGAAACTCCAAACCTATCATATGCTAACTCCCCATCCCCTCCTCCTAGTCCCTGGCATCTACTATTGCACTTTCTGTGTCTGTGAATTTGGCAACTCCAGGTATATCATATAAGTGGGATTATACAATATTTGTTCTTTTGTGGCTGGTTTATTTCATTTAGCATAATGTTTTAAAGGTTCATCCATGTTGTAGCATGTGTCAGAATCTCTCTACTTTTTAAGATTGAATAGTATTTCATTGTATATATGTACCACATTTTGTTTATTTATTCATTGATGGACATTTAGGTTGCTTTCACCTTTTGCCCATTTTCAATAATACTGCTATGAACATGGGTGTACAAATACCCCTTTGAGTCCCTGCTTTCAATTTTTTTGTGCTAGAAGTGGAATTGCTGGATCACATGGTGTGATGGGTAATTTTAGATGTCAACTTGACTGGATTAAGAAATACCTAGGGAATTGGTAAAGCATTATTTTGGGGTGAGTCTATGAGGGTGTTTCTAGAGGAGATTGGCATGTGTGTCTGAGTAAGTGGGGAAGATCTGCCTTCAATGTGGGCAAGCATCATCCAATTGGCTGGGGGCTTAGATAGAACTTAAACAGAGGCAAGGCAATTGCACGTGTGCTCTCTCTGTATCTATCTGTATCTCTCTCTATATGTATATATGTGTATATATGCATGTATATACATAAGGGGGGCAGAGAAAACCGGAATTATTTTTTTGGAGAATGGACCCCTTGTAGTACAGGCTTCCCCTGCTAGGTAAGTGTTCTAGGAACCCATCAGCATCAGTGTACCAGCTAGCATTGTTGTGAGAGGCTGTGTTTGGCTTCAGTGAATTTTTTTGGAGATTCTTTAAACTCATTTGCCCATTTCATGGTGGGTGATTTACAAGCACACATGCCCACACTGAGCTAAGTGTTCAGCAGTTTTTGACCAAAGATGGCATGACCCCTGTACCCTACCTTCCCTATTCCACCAATCTTGCTCTGAGCGACTTTTTGTTTGTTTATTTCCCTGGATGAAAAAAATCCTCAAAGGGAAAAGTTTTGCTGATGTGGAAGTGGTGGGAAAAAAAAAAAAAGGTAGAAGAACTAAAAGGTATCAAAATGGACGAGTTCAAAAACTGTTTTGAGCAGTGGAAAAAGCATCTTGATAGGTGTATTGCATCAAGCACACAGTATTTTGAAGGTGACTGATGTTTAAACATGTAAGAATAAGTACACTTTTTTCTTTTTTTAGTTGAAGTCTCACTCTTGTCGCCCAGGGTAGAGGAGTGCAGTGGCACGCTCATGGCCACAGCAGCCTTGATCTTCTGGGCTTAGGCAATCCTTCCACCTCAGCCTTCCAAGTAGTTGGAACTACAGACACATGCCGCCACGCCCGGCTAGTTTTTGTGATTTATTGTAGAGACGAGGGCTTACCAAGTTACCCAGGCTGGTATCGAACTCCCGGGCTCAGACAATCCTCTTGCCTCGGCCTCCCAAAGTGCTGGGATTATAAGCTGAGCCACCGTGCCCAGCCAGTACACAATTTTTAATAAATAAGTTTCAGGTTTTTAGGGTCCCCGATACATATGTATATACCCTATCCCTCCTTTCTGGAGAACCCTGACTAATACTCATAGTAATTCTGTGTTTAATTTTTTGAGAAAATGTTATACTGTTTTTGACAGCAGCTTTACCATTTTATGTTTCTACCCCCAGCACACAAAGGCTCAGATTTCTTTAAATCCTTGCCAACACTCATGATTTTCTGTTTTGTTTTTATAATAGCCACCCCAATGGGTGTGAAGTAGTATTTCATTGTGGCTTTGATTTACATTTCCCCAATGGTTAGTGATGTTAACATCTTTTCATATGTTTATTGGTCATTTACATAACTTCTTTAGAGAAATGTCTATCCAAGTCATTTTTCTCATTTTTTAATCAGGTTGGTTTTTGTTGTTGTTCAGTTGTAGGAGTCTTTATGTTAACTGTATATTAACCCTTTATCATATATATGATTTGCAATATTTTCTCCCATTCTGTGGGTTGCCTTTTCACTGTTGATAGTGTCATTTGATGTACAAAAGTTTTTTTTTTTTTCTTTCCTGGGTCAGAGTCTCACTTACTCTGTCACCCAGGTTGGAGTGCAATGGCACGCTCACGGCTACTGTAGCCTCAACCTGCTGGTCTTAGGTGATCCTTCCACCTCAGCCATCCAAGTAGCTGGAACTACAGGTGTATGTTACCACACTTGGCTAATTTTTTGATTTATTGTAGAAATGAAGTCTCGCCAAGTTGCTCAGGCTGGTCTTGAACCCCTGGGCTCAGGTAATCATCTTGCCTTCATCTCCCAAAGTGCTGGATTACAGACATGAGCCACTGCACCTGGCTGATATGCAAAAGTTTTAAATTTTGATGGAGTCCAACATATATTTTATTGTATCTGTGCTTTTAGCATAAGATACAAGAATCCTTTGCCAAATCTAGTGTCATGAAGCTTTTTTCCTCTTTTTTCTTCTGTGTTTTATAGTTTTAGCTCTTACAATTAGAACTTTCATCCAATTTGAGTTAATTTTTTTGTATATGGTTTAAGGTAATGGACCAACTTCATATTTTTTGCAAGTGGATGTCCAGTTTTCCCAGACCATTTGTTGAAAAGACTTTATTTTCCATATTGAATGATCTTGGCACCCATGTTGAGAATCATTTGACCATATATGTGAGGGTTTATTTCTGGGCTCTTTATTATTTCATTAGTCTATATGTCTGTCTTTATGCCACAGTTTTTGACTACTGTAGCATATAGTAAGTTTTGAAATCAGGAAGCAAGAAAACTCCAAATTTTTTTTTCAAAATTGTTTTGACTCTTTGGGGTTCCTTGAATTTCCATATGACTTCTAGGGTAGATTTTTCTATTTCAGCAAAAATGTCATTGGGATTTTAATAGGCATTGCATTTAATTTAGAGATCACTTTGAGTTGTATTAAATCTTAGCAATTTTTAGTCTTCCAATGCATTAACATGGGATTTCTTTCCATCTATTTGTGTCTTCTCTAGTTTCTTTTGGCAATGCTTGTAGTTTTCTCATCTCCTTGGTTGAGTTTTTTCTAAGAATGTTTTTCTTTTTAATGCTATTATAATTGCACCAAAATTAATTCATGTAATTGTTTACTTAATTTCCTTTTCAGATTACTTACGGGGGGCCATTTATGGGGGCCAGCCCCTTTAGAGAGATTTAGAGGGTCCCTGGAAGGTGGGGCAGCGTCGGCAATTATTCTGGAGAAATAAAGAGAAAGAAAGAGAAAGGGGGAGAAAGAAAGAGACTGGACTCTGTCTAGTGCAGAAGCCGATTCTGTAGTAGGGATAGATATTAAAAGAAAGAAAGGTGGAGGGATAGATATAAAGAGGAAGAAAGAGAAAGAAAGAAAGTGGACAACTGTTCAGTGAAATGAGCAGGAGCTGTTTATTGGGACCAGCCGTGAGTCTTTTATCCCAAATTTTCATATGTTAAATCACAAGACTTTCATGTGAACACAAGGCCAGGTGGATGAGGTGCATCCCCCCCACCCACCAGGTGTTTCCTTAAGCATGAGGAAGGACAATTCCAATTAAATCACAAGACTTTCACGTGAACACAAAGCCAGGTAGGTGAGGGGCGTCCCCCACCCACCAGGCGTTTTTCCCAAGCATGAGGAAGGACAATCCCAAAATTATCTCACTGTTCCTCATGCTTGGTTAATGTACCTCACAAACAATACAACAATTCTAACATCATAATTTTCTAATAATCAATAACTTCTAAAACTTATGCATTCCCAACACCTAATGACTGACTTAAATCCTAATACCTTTCTATTCTGTGCTAATTTTACCTGTACTATAAAAACTCTTAATTATAGCTCAAACTGGTTCCTAAAGAATGTGGCCCAGTCCAAAGATCACGTTGGGCCATTTCCAGGAACAATTGATTATAATCTCTTAACAAAAATGGCTATTCTCAAATCCTATGTATCTATCTTAATTTCTATAAAAGTTTCTAATTCCTAATCCTAATATATAAAACTGATTGTCCGTAATAAAGCTTCTAAAATAAAACCCAAATACAAACTGTAAATGTACGAAGGCCAAAACCGCAATTAATAGAAAGTGGGAACAATGAAATTTCTAATGTTAGCTGTATTCTTATAAAACCTTAAAGTATCATGTTTGATCATGCTTGAACTAACATAATTCCCTCACGTAGCATGACCTATTCTACAATACTTTCTATGAATAAAATAAATTCAGTTTCTATTATAAGTAGAAAAAACCTACATTAATTGTAGCTAAAGAACCAGTTTAAAAGAATGCAGCCCAGCCCAAAGTGGACGCTGGGCCCTTAGGAATGTGGCCCAGTCCAAAGTTCATGCTGGGCCATTTCTGGTAACTCCAGATAATCATCTATACCATCTAAAGCTGGAAACAGCTCTCTAAATGTATATACTAATTCTACAAATATACTTTTAAATCTTATAAAGAAGCTTCTATCATATATAAGGCTCCCAAATGTGACCCGAGCTTGAACTGTGTTAAGTTTAAAGCCGAAACCACAGTCTGTGAGAAATGGGAACAATAGATCCCTAGACTAGAGTCAGCCATGCCTGTCATATTCTCAGAACTTCATGCTTAGATCATCAAAGTCCCTGCTAGTGGTCATGCCAAACAACAAAGAAGGGAGGAGGGAATGGGCCTTCAGCTCCTGAATGCAACCTGGTGGTCTCAGGGTCCGCAGCCCACCTGGATCCCTAACGCTCAGGCGGGTCTCCACGGCTGGCTCCCAACAATTACTTACTGTTGGTATTGAAATACAACTAATTTTTGTGTGTTGATTTTGTATCCTGCCACTTTGCTGAATTCATTTGTTAATTCTATTGGTTTTGGGGGAGTGTTCTCAGAGACAATATTACTTATTTCTTTCCAATTTGGATGCTTTTTACTTATTTCTCTTGCCTAACTGCTCTGGCTAAAAATTCCTATGCAATGTTGAATATTGTTTATCTGGGAATGTCTCAATTTATCCTCCATTCTTTTCTTTTCTTTTTCTTTTTGAGTTGGAGTCTCACTCTATTGCCTAGGATAGAGTGCAGTGGCACATGATCACAGCTCACCACAGCCTTGACCCCCTGGGCTCAGCCTACCTCAGCCTACCTTGACCCCTACCTCAGCCTCCTGAATAGCTAAGACTACAGGTGCATGACACCCCACCCAGCTAATTTTTTTTAATCTTTGTTGAGATGAGGTCTCACTATGTTGCTTAGGCTGGTCTTGAACTTCTAGGTTCAAGCAATCCTCCCACCTCAGCTTCCCAAAGTGCTAGGATTATAGGCATGAGCCACTGGTCTGTCCCTCATTTCTGAAGGACAATTTTGTCTGATGTAGAATTCTCTGTTGACTTATTTTTTATTCTTTGAAATATATTATTTCACTCCTTCTGGCCTCCAAGGTCTGCTGAAAAATTCAATGATGATCTTATTGAGGATCCATTGTACATGATTTGTTACTTTTCTCTTGCTGCTATCAAGATTTTTATTCTATCTTTGGCTTTTGATAGATTAGAATGTGTCTTGGTATGTACCTCTTTGGGTTTATCCTACTTGGAGGTCATTGAGATTTTTGGATTTGTAAATCAGTGCCTTTCCTTAAAAAATTACTTCTTCAAATAATTCCTCTGCCCCTTTCTTTTCTCTTGACCTTCTGAAATTTCCATAATGTATATATTGGTCAGCTTGATGGTGTTTCATAGTCTCTTAGTCTTTGTCCACTTATCTTAATTCTTTTTTTTTGTTTGTTTTTGCTCCTCAGATTCAATTCTGAAAGACCTGTCTTCAAGTTCACTGATTCTTTTTTCTGTTTGAGTCTACTAGCCTCTAGTGAAATTTTCAATTAAGATACTAATTTTCAGCTCCAAAATTTCTGTTTGGTTCCTTGTTTTTTTTTGAGTCAGGGTCTTACCCTGTCACCCAGGCTGGAGTGCAGTGTGTTCACTGCAGCCTCAAACTCCTGGGCTTAGGCAACTCTCCCACCTCAGGCTCTCGAATAGCTAGGACTACAGGAGTGCACCACCATGCCTGGCTAATTTCTAAATTTTTTTTTGTAGAGACACGGTCTCATTAGGTTGCCTATGCTAGTCTCAAACTCCTGGGCTCAAGAAATTCTCCCACCTCAGCCTCCTAAAATGCTGAGATTACAGGCATGAGCCATCATGCCCAGCCTAGTTTGTTTTTTAAAAATTTTCTTTGTTAATATTCTCTTTTTTGTTTATATATTGTTTTCCTGACTTCCTTCAGTTCTTTGAGTTTTCCTTTAACTCTTTGAGCATATTTAAGATAGTTGTTTTAGTGTTTGTTCCTTCTGATGCCTGTGTTTCTTCAGGGACAGTTTCTGATATTTCATTTTCCTCCTTGGAATGGGGCATATTTTTCTGTTTCTTTATATGGTTTGTGATCTTTTTTTTGTTGAAAATTAGCCATTTGAAAAAAACAGCCACCTCTGCTAGTCTTTGCAGATAGGATCTGTGCCAGGGAAGACTTTCACTCATTAGCAGAGTATGCTCTGAGCATTTGGATCAGTCCCATGTGAGAGCTTAAGGTCTTCTTAGGCCTTTTCTGGGTATGTATTCTGCCTTGGCCTTTGTAAGTGCTTTTTTTCAATTCCCTGAACCTGCTTTTTAAATGTCTAAATTTATCAGAGTTTTACCCCTGCTTCTTGTGGGAACTTTCAATGGTATGTTTGTATTCCTGTGCCTCTGATCTCTTACCCCAGGTGTCTGTGAGTCTGTAGTCCCCCTGCAGTATTCATGAACAGTGCCCACCATTTTCTGTGGCTTTTCCTGACCTGAGATCCAAGCTATGCTGTTTTTCTCCATCTGAGCTCTGGGTTAGACAAAACAGACCAGTACATCAGGCAGCCTTTAGACAGGTTAGAGTCTATCCTCTATATTGGGCTGGGGGGGGCAATTAGTAGCTGGACCCAGTGTTTCCCCCCAAGTGTGCTGGGAGGGAAGGACGGGGTACAGGCAAGTAAAAGTGCCACAAACTTTCTTACCATTTTGAATGTTGCTTTTTCTTGATTGGTGTTTGCTTGGTTGCTGTAGAACTTTGATTGTTTTCCAGGCCTTCTGTAACATTATTTTAG
Source organism: Carlito syrichta (assembly GCF_000164805.1). NCBI lineage: Eukaryota > Metazoa > Chordata > Mammalia > Primates > Tarsiidae > Carlito > Carlito syrichta. The sequence goes on from NW_007251085.1 coordinate 75,150, forward strand.
CTACTCTCTAATTAAAAAAAAAAATTCCCTTGGGGGAAGGAGGGCCTGGTGCTTACTAATCTGCTGTTTTGCTGATGCCACTAAAAAAAGCAAAAAAGAATACTTACCTGGCAGGGGAGATACCATGATCACGAAGGTGGTTTTCCCAGGGTGAGGCTTATCCATTGTACTCTGGATGTGCTGACCCCTGCGATTTCCCCAAATGTGGGAAACTTGACTGCATAATTTGTGGTAGTGGGGGACTGTGTTCATGCTCTCCCCTGGAATTTATTGTTCAATAAAGCAGATTGCTAGAAAAAAAAGTATTCTGTCTCTTTTATAAACAGGGATACCAAAACTAAGATAGTGACTTGTACAAGGTTAGACAGTTAATCAGGAGTACAGCTGGGATTTGGCTCTATTTTTTCTTTTTCTAAGTTTTTTTAAAAATAGACTTTGTATCTTGGAGTAATTTTAGATTCACTAAAGAGTTCCAAAGATAGTAGAGTTTCCATATCTGTTCACTTCCCTTCCTTTGGCCCTGCACACAGTTATTTCTTTTATTAACATCTTAGATTAGTATGGTACATATGTTATAATTAATAAGCCAATATTAATACATTATTATTACTAAAGTCCACACTTTATTCAGATTTTCTTAGTTTTTATCTATTGTCTTTTTCTGTTCCAGAATCCAATCCATGATATCCCATTATATTTTGTTGTCATGTCTCCTTAGGCAGCTCTTGACTGTGACAGTTACTCAGATTTTACTTGTTTTGATGACTGTGACAGTATTGAGGAGTTAAGGAATTTTGCAGACTATCCCTTAGTTGGGAATTATCTGATGCTTTCCTCATGAATTAGACTGGGGACATAAGTGTTTGAGAGGAACACCACAGAGGTAAAGTGTCATTTTCATCATGTCATATCAGGGCTTTGATCAGGTGGCCAGTGTAGTGTTTGCCAGATTTCTCTACTATAAAGTTAATTCCTTTCTTTTCCACACTCTATTCTTTGGAAGGAAGTTACTAAGTCCAGTCTATACTTAAAAGGGGTTGGGGGATTAGGTATCTACATAAATTATTTTGAATTCTTCTATAAGGAAGAATAATTGATTTTGTTGCTCAAATTCTTCCAGCTTTGTCCATTGGAAACTCTTTCAGGTTGGCACCTATGTCTCCTTGGCATGCCCCCATAATTTTGTTTTTTGAGCACTTTTTGGCAGTACAAGATGTCCCTTGTGTATATTCCCTGTCACAGCCCTAGAATCCGCCATTTTTTGAAGGAGCTCTGGTTTCTTTTAGTAAATCAAAAATGTCTTTCAGAATATGAAAGTTTCTAGTACGTTGTAATAGAGCCAATAGAAACTCATTTGTAGGAGTATGTGTGTATAGAAAGTGGTTAACAGGAGCAAAAAAAAAAAAAAAGAAGCTAGAATAACCATAATTAAATTCTTTCCTGAATGATAGTTTACTATATATTGAGAGGCAATTTAACAGCATAGAGTGAAAATCAGATACCTTAGGTTCAAATCTCACTTTCTAGCTGTGTATTTGTGAACCTTAATGTCCTCATCTGTAATGTGGGTATAATAACCTCATGAGGTTGTTATGATGAAGAGTAGATAAGGTAGAAAACATGCTTTGCACACTGCTTGGTATGTAATAACCAGTCGTGTTAACTATTACTAGTTTCAATTCTTTACTTGTCTGAACTAGCCAATCTAATGTCATTAACAACTATCAGCACTCTTATTTTTAATGTCTATGTTATTCACCTGGCTTTTTGTTATATTTCTTTCCCTGGATTTAAGTTTGGTGTGACGCAGTGCATGCTCTCCTTTGGGGTCATCACTGAGAAGCTAAAAGTGGTATCACTACCCAGTACTGGAGAAGCGCTCAGGGGTCTCTCTGTAGGTGAAAATTCCAGGAATCATTGGTTTGAAGTAGCCACATCTTCCCTAGACCCCTATTTAGATTTAGTCCACTCTTTAGCCTTCATCAGTCTTTTTGCTTTAGGCCATAAAAAATTTGTTGGATTGTGATATAGTCGTACTAAAGTACACTGAATATCAAGTCTCTCTTTTTTAATAGAATAAAAATTCTTTATTACCCACCTAGCACACTTAGTGTCCCCTTATCAAGTCTCTCAAAAGTGAATACTTTAAGAAGAAATTTTCTTTCTTTTGATCATGCAGTTCTCATACTAAAGAACCTTCCTATTACACTATTGATGAAGTCCAAAATCCTCCTCTTGAGTGTTAGCACCCCATATTAGGTGTCACAATTTTTATACCTGTGAACTCTCTCCCGTACATATGTCTGACATGTTCTTGTCTCATAATTTCCTTCACTAGACTATCATCAAATAACTCTTCAAACTCTATCTAATTTAAGGAGTGCTAATACCTTCTTATCTACTCTCTGTCGAATACCGCTGTTTAATTATTATTCTGTAGGATGTTTTGTTATATCTCTGTATATGTTTCTATATATTTGTATTCATGTCGTCTCCTTAAAGGACATACATGTAAGCACCCCATCAAGTTAGTACTAAATATTTTCTTTTTGATGATATGGAAGAAGATATTCTCTCTAATATATCTAGAATATGGTCACCTACAGATTTGAGTGAGGAGACTTCTCAACATAATCCTGAGGGAGTATTAAGGAGATTGCTATTTCAGAGTCTCAGAACTTGAAACCTTTATTTTTAGTTGGCCACTTGGGGCCTATAATTTCAGAAAGTGTCTCATCTTTCTTATCTTTCTGTAGAGATGGACTATTTTACATTGCCATTCCTAGTTTATGCTGATGTTTCCTTAGTTCATGCATGTGAATGAAATCCTTATGCTATAGCCACTTTGAAAAAAAATCTAGAGATAAATAGAACAGCAGATTAGGAGTTTGTTGTCTGATTTCCACATATTTGGAATTTTCCATTTTTCTTTCTGTTATTGATTTCTAGTTTCATTTAATTATGACCAGAGGAAGATAAAGAAAATATGGTATATATACACAAGGGAATGCTATTCAACCATAAAAAGAAATTAAATCCTGTCATTTGCAATGGATGACTAGAACTGGAGATCATTGTGGTAAGTGAAATAAACCAGACACAGAAAGACAAATTTTGCATGTTCTCACTCATATGGGGACTAAAAAAAGTGGATCTCATGGGGGTGGAGAGTAGAATGATAGTTCCCAGAGGCTGGGAAGGGAAGGAAATGAAGAATGGTTGGTTAATGGGTTCAAAAATATAGTTAGACAGAAGGAATACGTTATAGCACAGTAGGGTGCCAATAGTTAACCATAATTTATTGTATACTTCAAAATAGCTAGAAGAGAGGAATTTTAATGTTCCCAACATAAAAAAATGATAAATGTTTGTGGTGATGGATATCTTAAATACCCTGATTTAATTATTATACATTGTATGCATGTATCAAAACATCACATGTGCCCTATAAATGTGAATAATTATCATGTATCAATCAGTAAAAAAATTGAGACTTATTTTGTGTTCTAACTTCTATCCTGGAAAATGTTCCATGTGTACTTGAGAAGAATGTGCATTCTATTGTTGTTGTTGGGAGGGGGTGTGCTATACATGTCCCACTTACTGGAATTGGAAGGCACTGCTAAAGCCTGGTAGGAACACATAAAGAATGACTAATTGCTGGAGACTGAGTGTGGAGTAATTTGAGAGATAAACACTCCTGGGGCCCATCCTTAGGGGCACTCCACACTTTCATTAATTTTACCTCAGGTTGAAGATCAGAGAAAAATCCCTTTCTGCTTCTGGCAGGGATGAGGTGAAAGTAACCATTTTGAAACATACCCAGAGTGCTCTGTTCTTTAAGAGGCCTGCCCTGAAGGCAAACTATTTTACCAGGGCCTAGTCAACTTTTGTTTTACCAAAGCCTAACTAACCCAGGGGAAGGGAAATACCCAACTCCAGCTCCTTCTACTTTCCTGTCTCACATAAAGAGATGTGATGCTTACAAACAGTTGTGAAGGTTATTGCCCAGAGAATGCTTCACTTCCCCCCACACTTTACCATCACATCAACAGGGCTCTTGTATAGTATTACAAGTGAAGGAACTGCAAGTCTCAGAACTGATTTAAGAATGAGCATTTAGAGAAATTCAAAGATAACAGGAGAGAGAAAATCAAGGACTTTAGAGGAAATTTTAGCTTCTGACACTACTGCTACAACAAACTTAACTCCTAGCCATATAAACAGAAAATCTCATGCTAAAGACCTATCTACCTCAATTCCTTTTACGCCAGTACATCCTTTCTGGCTTTCAACAATAAAATTTCAAGATAAGCCAAAAAATTAGAAATAAAACACAGTCTTAAAGAAACAAGGTAAGCATCAGAACCAGACTCAAATGTGACAGATTTTCGAATTATGGGATGAGTGATTTAAAATAACTATAATTAATTAGCTAAGGGCTCCATCTTAGTCTGCTTGGGCTACTATATCAATATACTGCAGACTGGGCGGCTAAAACAACAGAAATTCATTTCTCACAGTTTTGGAAATTGGGAAGTCCATGATCAAGGTGCTGGCTGATTCAGTTTCTGGTGAGGACTTACTTCTTGCTTTTTTGCCATGTCCTCGTATGGAGGAGAGAGAAAACCCTGGTGTTTCTTTGTCTTATAAGGGCACTATCCCTATTGAATTAGAACCCCACCCTAATGACCTTATTTAACCTCTGTCACCTTCATACAGGCCCTAAAATTGTAAAACAGAAAATTACAAAGATCTTGGAACATAACAAAGAAGAAAATAGAGGTGACTTAGTGCTTGGCAATGAGTTTTAGATACAACACCAAAAGCGCAATCCATGAAAGCTAAAATTGATAAGTTAGACTTCAAAGTTAAAATCTGCTTTGTGAAAGATACTGTTAAGTGAGTGAAAAGACAAGGACTGGGACAAAATGTTTGCAGAAGACATATCTGGTAAAGGATTGTTATTAAAAATATATAAAAAATTCTTTTTAAATTTTAAAGATGTGGGATATAATTCAGGGTTAGGTATAAAGATAGTTGTTGTACAAGTAAAGCTTGGGCATCACTTTGGCCCCCACTTCACCTGGTTTGAGATCAGATACCCTTATTGATGATGTGTGCCTCCCCCAGCAGTTTCCCACTACTGCTAATCCCTTTCTTATAGTGTTATGATAATTGTTTAGGGTCTGCTCTTGAGTGAGGACATGTAGCACTCAGTTGTTTGTTTCTGTGATAGATCACTGAGTACTATAGACTCTAAATCCATCTTGTTGCCGCAAAGTTCATAATTTTGTCCTTCTTTATGGCTGCATAATATTCCATTGTGTATATGTACCACAATTTTAAAATCCAGTCCACTTTTGATGGGCAGCATGATTGGTTCCATGTTTTTGCTATTGTGAATAATGCTGCAGTAAACATGCGTGTGCAGATATCTTTTTCATAGAGTTATTTGAGTTCCTCTGGGTATATTCCTAGAAGGGAGATTGCTGGGTCATATGGAAGGTCAATTTTTAGATCTTTTAGGATCACCACACTGTTTTCCACAGAGGTTGTACTAGTTTACATTCCCACCAACAGCGTAGAAGTGTTATCTTTTCCCTGCATCCCTCCAGCATCTGTTGTTTTTTGAGTTATTGATGATGGCCATCCTGACTGAAGTTAGGTGGTATCTCAGTGTGGTTTTAATTTCTGTCTTTGATGACTAGTGAGACTGAGCGTTTTTTCCTGTTTCTGTTGGCTCCTTGTATGTCTTCTCCTTCTCCTTCTCCTCCTCCTTCTCGTCCTCCTCCTCCTTCTCCTTCTTCTCGTCCTCCACCTCCTCCTCGTCCTCCTCGTCCTCCTCCTCCTCCTTCTCCTCCTTCTCCTCCTCCTCCTCCTCCTCCTCCTCCTTCTCCTCCTCCTCCTTCTTCTTCTCCAAATTGGAGTCTCACTCTGTTGTCTAGGCTGAAGTGTAGTGGCAAACTCATGACCCCATTGTCGACCTGCTGGGCTCAGGCAATCCTTCTACCTCAGCCTTCCAAGTAGCCAGAACTACAGGCACACGCTACCATACCCAGCTAATTTATAATTTATTGTAGAGACGAGGTCTCGCCAGGATGCCCAGGCTGGTCTCGAACCCGTGGGCACAGGCAATCCACTCACCTTGGCCTCCCAAAGTGCTGAGATTACAGGTTGAGCCACTGAGCCTGGTCATGTCTTCTTTTGAGAAGTGTCTTAAAACTCAGAAAGAAGATAAAAAACCTAATTTTAAAAAATGGGTAAAAGACCTAAACAGACTACCTGTTCCAAGAAGGCAACAAATATGCACATGAAAAGATGTTCAACATACAAGGGGGTACCCCAGAGAACCTAGAATTAATTTTTGGAGGGTGGGCCCCTTGTAGTACAGGCTTCCCCCACTAGATAAGTGTTCTAGGAAGCCACCGGCATCAGTGTACAAGCTAGCATTGTTATGAGAGGCTGCATTCGGCCTCAGTGAATTTTTTTTGTAGGTTCTTTCAACACATTTGCCTATTTTATGATGGGGGATTTACGAACACACCTGCCCACACTGCACTGAGTGTTTAGCAGTTTTTGACCAAAAGTGGCTCGACCCCTGTGTCCCACCCTCCTTACTCACCGGATCTTACCCAGAGCAACTTGTTTTTGTTTCTTTTCTCTTTGATAAAAGTCTTCAAAGAGAAATGTTTTGCCAGTGTGGAAGAGGTGAAACCAAAAACAGCTGAAGCACTAAAAGGCGTCAAAATGGGTGAGTTCAAAAACTGTTTTGAACAGTGGAAAAAGCATCTCGATAGGTGGATTGCATCAAATGAAGAGTACTTTGAAGGTGACAAAAGTTTAAACATGTAAGAATAAATACACAATTTTTAATAAATAGATTCAGGGTTTTTGGAGGTCCTCCTTTGTATGTTATTAGGGAATTGCAAAATTGAAACAAAAATGAGATGCCATGACACCAATTAAATAGCTAAAATCCCAAACGCTGAAAACACCAAATGTTGATGAAGATGTAGAATGAGAACAGAAACTCTCACTCATTGCTGGTGGGAATGCAAATAAGATGTCTACTTTGGAAGACAATCTGGCAATTTCTTACAAAACTATACATCGACATACACTCCTAGACATTAAGCTCAATGAGTTTAAAACTTATGTCCATATGCTTTATTCATAATTGCCAGAAATTCTAAGCGTCAACAACAAAAAAGTGACTGAGGCAGGTGTCACAATAAGTAGAGATTTATTGAGCCAAAGTTTGAGGATGCACCCTGGGAAAAACACATGTCACAGGAGCATCTGTGACATGTGCTTTCCAAAGAGGGTTTTGGGAACTCAGTATTTAAATACCAAGGAAAGAGAGCAAGCAGAAGGGAAGAAAAGAAGGGAGGGTAGGCAGTGAGGCAAATGGTTACATTCTTGAGAGACTCTAAGTGCTTAGTAAAACTACATTTTACATAAGGTAAAGATTTAAAAAAGAGGAAGTGGAGGAAAGAGTCAATTAAGCTTCCCTTTCCGGGCAGGTGAAAGAGTAATTGATCTTGTCCTTGTTTTGTGCCTGGAAAGATAAGCTTGTAATTGACATTATCAGCATAAGATTTAACAGTTTTAGGAATTAAACTTAGGTTGCAGACCCAAGGTTATGATTGACATGTGCTGGTTCTATGGGGAGATATGTATGCTGAAAGATTTAGAGGCTAGCAAGGAATTTCCTTGTGGTCAATTTGTGAGGGAGGCCATCTGGGAAGGTATATGACCTTTTGCTGTTGTGGCAACCTGGCTTATATATAATGCTATGACACAGGGTTGTGAAATTATAGCTATCCATTTTGGGGAAAAAGAATGGCAGTGTTGCATGACTCAGTTCCCAGGCTTAACTTTCCCCTTGGCATACAAGTTTGGGGGTACCAATATTTCATTTTTTTACAGAAGCAATCAAGATGTCCCTTAATAGGTGAGTGGATTTTAAAAACCTGTGGCATGTTTATACAATGGAATATTATTCAGTGATATAAATAAATGAACTATCAAGCCACAAAGACCTGAAGATTCCCTAATACTAAGTGAAATAAACTAGCATATTACTAAGTGAAAGAAACTAGTCTGAAAAGTCTATATATTATGGTGATTTCAACTACATGATGTTATGCAAAAGGTAAAGCTATAGATATATTAAAATGATCAGTAGTTGCCAGGTCTTTAGTGTGGTCATGACAAGGAGAAAGGAGCACAGGGCATTTTTAGGAACAGTGAAATTATGCTGGATGATACTGTAATGGTGGATACATGACATTATACATTTGGCAAAACCAATAGAACTGTACAAGACAAAGAGTGAACACTAATGTATGGACTTTAGTTAATTTATCAATATTGGTTCAGCAATTGTATCAAATATGCTATATTGATGCAGGGTATTAATAGGGAAAACTGGAGGGTGGGTAGGGGAGATATTTGGGACTCTGTACTTGCTGGTCAACCTGTCTATAAACCAAAAATAGATCTAAGAATAAAGTCTTTTAATTTAGACATTAGTATTAGACAGGTAGGGGAGGGAAATACAAATGAACAGAATGACTCCCCCATAAAAGAAAACCTGATTAACAAATGCATAAAGGACTTGAATAAACATTTCTCTAAAGAAAATATACAAATGGCCAGTAAGTACATGTAGAGATACTCAACATCATCAATCATTAAGGAAATACAAATCAAAATAATAATGAGGCTGGGCCTGGTGGTTGACACTGTAATTCCAACAAAGGCAGGATAATTGCTTGAGTCCAGGAGTTTGAGACCAACCTGGGCAACATAGTGAGACATCATCCCTACATAAAATAAAAAACTAGTCAGGCATAGTGGCACACACCTGTAGTTCCAGCTACTCCGGAGACTGAGGCAGTAGGATCACCTGAGCCCAGAAGGTCGAGGTTGCAGTGAGCTGTGATTGTGCGACTGCACTCCAGCCTGGGCAAGAGTGAGATCCCAACTCAAAACAAAACAAATCAAAATAAAAATAATGAGATACTACTTCACATACACTAGGAAGGATATAATAATAATTTAAAAAACAGACAATAACAAGCGCTGACAAATGTGTAAAGAAATTGTAACTTTTATATATTACTATTACTAGTAGAAATGCAAAATGGTGCAGCTGCTATGTAAAACAGTCTGGCAGTTTCTCTAAAGATTATGCAGCGTTTTCATATGACCCAGGAATTTACCTTTTATGTATATACACAAGAGAAATAAAAACATGTACACACAAAAACTTGTACACAAATGTTTGTAGCTCATTATTCATAGAAGCCAAAAAGCAGAAACAATCCTTATGTCCATCAACTGATGAATGGATAAACAAAATTGGTATATCCCATCAGTGGACTATTATTTGGAAATATAAAAAAAGAAGTAGTGACACATGCTACAGCCTGTATGGTCCTTGAAAACATGTTAAGTGAAATAAGCAGTCACAAAAGGTGGCATTTCTTATGGTTCCATTAATATGAGGGGATTTCAAAAGGTTAGTGGAAAAATTGCATTAAAAGAAAAATGAAAAATATAAACTTTATGTTTCAAAATAAACTCCATCAAGTTCAAGATGCTTTTGTAAGTGATGATAGCAGGCATTTGGATTCATTCCTAAAGAACTGAGAGTCCTAGGAATTTGACCATGTCAATATAGGCTTTTTAATATTATTAACTGAAGAAAAATGAGTGCCCTTTATAGCTTTTTTATGGTTAGGAAACAAGAAGTCAGAAAGAGCCAGATAAGAACTGTAAGGTGAATGCCTAATGATTTCCCATTGAAACTATCACAAAATTGCCCTTGTTTGATGAGAGGAATGAGCAGGAGCATTGTCGTGGAGGAGAAGGACTTTGTGGTAGAGCTTTTTAGGCATTTTTCTGCAAAAGCTTTGGTTAACTTTCTCAAAATACTTTCATTATAAGCAGATGTTATTATTGGACCTCCAGAAAGTCAACAAGCAAAACGCCTTGAGCATGTGAAAAACCTGTCTCCACGACCTTTGCTCTTGACCAGTCTGTTTTTGCTTTGACTGGACCACTTCCACCCCTTAGTAAATGATGCTTCGATTGTGCTTTGTCTTCAGGATCTTACTGGTAAAGCCATGTTTCACTTCCTCTTACAATTCTTTGAAGAAATGCTTCAGGATCTTGATCCCACTTGTTTGAAATTTCCACTGAAATCTCTGCTCTTATTTGTAGCTGATCTGGGTGCAACGGTTTTGGTACCCATCAAATGGAGAGTTTGCTTAACTAATTTTTTCAGCTAGAACTGTGTAAGCTGAACTCATTGAGATGTTTTTAGTGTTGGTTATTGTTTGTGCTGTTAATCATCAGTCCTCTTCAATTAGGGCACAAACGAGATTAATTTTTTCCTCAGAAATTGATGTGAATGGTTTGCTACTGTGATCTTCAGCATTGTCTCATCCCTTCTTAAAAGGAGCTATCAGGCCAGGCATGGTGGCTCAAGCCTATAATCCCAGCACTTTGGTAGGCCGAGGCGAGAGAATTGCCTGAGACCAGGGGTTCAAGACCAGCCTGGGCAACTTAGTGAGACCTCATCTCTACAATAAATCAAAAAATTAGCTGGGTGTGGTGGCATGCGCCTGCAGTTCCAGCAACTTGGAAGGCTGAAGTAGAAGCATTGCCTGGCCCAGCAGGTCGAGGCTGTGGTGGCCGTGCTACGGCACTCCAGCCTGGGCAACAGAGTGAGACTCCAGCTTAAAAAAAAAAAAAGAGCTATCCATTTTTAAACAGCTGATTTCTTTAGGGCATTTTCTTCATAAGCTTTTCATAAAGTATCAATGATTTCATCATTTTTCACTCAGACTTCATCATAAATTTGATTTTTGTTCTTGCTTCACTTTTAGCAGAATTCATGTTGCTCTAATAGCGGTTGTTTTCATACTGATGTCTTAATCTTCTTAGTGCCTCACACTAGATTCTGTTCAGATATGTTATAACAAGTTAATATGAGTTTATTTTAGTGCAAAATTTTAAAATCCCTGCATAGTTTTTTTCATAGTATGCATTTTCCATGAACTTTTTGAAGACCCCTTATATAAAATATCTGGCAAAGACAAATCTATAGATTCAGAGAGTATATTAGTGGTTGTCTATGGCTGAGGGGATTGGGTAGAAAAGGGGAGTGACTGTTTAATGGGTATCGGGTTTCTTTTGGGGTAATGAAATGTTCTAATATTGATTGTTATTAATGGTTGCACAACTCTGTGAATATACTGAAATCCACTGAACTGTACACTTTAGGCAAATAGTGTTGTCTCAGTATGTTTGGGTTGCTATAACAAAATTTCTTAGGCTGGATAATTTATAAACAAAATAAATTATTCCTCATAGTTCTGAAGGCTGAACAATGCAAGATCAGGGTGCTCAGCTGTGTATGGTGAGAGCTCTGTTTCCAAGATGTCATTTTCTTGCTGCATCTTCAGTTGGTGGAAGGGGCAAGGCAGCTCCCTCCAACCTCTTTTACAAGAGCACTAAGTGTCATGAGGCAAAGACAGAGCACTCATGTCTTAATCACCTCCTCAAAGACCCCACCTCTTAATACTATCACATTGGGTGTTAGTTTCCAACATATGAATTTGGGGGACATCAACATTCAGACCATAGCTGGTATGGTATGTGAATACGGATATTATATAGAAAAAATAGTACGTAGCATCTTGTGAACCCTTCACCTAGATTACTCCATTGGTGACATTTTATATACTGGCAGTGCAATAATAAAATCAGGAAATTACATTGATACAGTATTATTATCAAAATGAAAGACCTTATTCAGTTTTTATTTACACTCGTTTGTGCATGTATGTAGTTCTATGCAATTTAATCTCATGTATAAAAATTTATCACTGTCTCCAAAACCAAAATAGAGAACTTGCTTATTATCACAAAATAACTAACTTCTGTTGTCCCTTTATAGTTGTACCCACATCTCACCCCTATTATCCTAGTAGCACTTTGGGAAGCTGAGGCAGGCAGATTGCTTGAGCCCAGAAGTCTGAGAACAGCCTGCTTGGTAACAGAGTGAAATCTCGTCTCTGCTAAATAGATAAATTAAATAAATAAATAAATAAGGCTGTGGTGCACACCTATAGTCCCAGCTCTCGGGATGCTGAGATGTAAGGATCACCTGAGCCCAGGACGTCAAGGCTGCTGTGAGCCGTGATCGTGCCACTGCACTCCAACCTGGGCAACAGAGTAAGACTCCAGCTCAAAACAAACACACATCAACAACAACAACAAAAAGCAAACACATCTCCATACAAACAAAGTGTGGGCCACTGGCGGTGGCCTTGCAGCCTCCAGTAGCAGATCCACATTGCATTTTCATGTGCCCAGCGTGCCCTGCCCGCAGGTGTGGCCACTGCAGGCTGTTACTGCCAGGTCTGAAGCATGAGCAAAATGCACATTCCCTACTTGCTTGCATACAGCTACTGTCACTGAAAGCTCTGCCTTCTCCAGTATCAAGATCACAGCCACTGCTGCCCCCCGCCCGAGCAGTCTATCATTAGTCTATGGATCACCCACCCCTGCCTACCAAAACCAGCATCTGCACCCACGATTGGGAGACTGAGGACAACTCTACCATTCCCAGTTTTGCTTACTTCCTTCATGCCAGAGCATGAAGCCAGGGAGTATGGAGCTCACCTGGCCCAGTTCACCCCATTGACACCTGAGCACTCCTGGGGACCTGAAATCAGGCCTACTCACTGCGGCTATCATACCAGCTGGCACTTACCGGCTCATGTAACTTGCAGGCCTGGAGACTGACCTGCCTAACCCCCATCACAGCCACCACCACACCATGTGCTGCTACTTCCCTCATGCCATGCATGTCACTCAGGGGCCCAAGAAACTACCCATCTGTCCACCCTGGTGCTACCACTGCTGACCTCTGAGCAAGCCACCTGGAGGCCCTAGAATTGGCCTTCCTGGACTCGCTAATACCAGAGTCAGTGTGATGCCACCCCAGGACCCAAAGACAGGCATGCTCAGCCCACTTTCACTACCACTGGGGTCCAAAGACTGGCTCACCTGATGTCCTAGTCTGCAGAAAAATGTTACCACATCCTACACTAATAACTGTACACTAAGCCATTGAGGAAATCACAGACTCCACTGGCACTGTTTACAGCTGGAAAAATCATTTGGAGACTACACTACTGCACACACCCAGAATCAAAGCCAAAGTGCCCTACCCAACCAACACTATAGATACATCTTCAAGAAGAAGTTCTCCCATATGAAACAAACCCAAAATAAACAGATGAGAGTACATTAAACTAAAAGCCTTTGTACAGCAAAGGAAACAACCAATAAAGTGAAGATACAACCTTTTGAATGAGAAAATATTTACAAGCTGTTCATCCAACATGGAACTAATATCCAGAATATACAAGTAACTCAACCCAAGAGTTAAAAAAACTAATTTCACTAAAAAGTAGGCAAAGGACATAAATAGACATTTCTCAAAAGAAGACATACACATGGCCAATAGGTATATGAAAAATGCTTAACATCACAAATCATCAGGGAAATGCAGATCACAATCACAAGAGATGTCATCTTACCCCAGTTAGAATGGCTATTTTTTTTTTTTTTTACAGCCCGCCAGTAAGTTTTATTTTTCTTTGGTCACATGTATTTTGTTTCTGTTTATATATCTATATCTATATGTGTTTTTTATTTTATTTTAAAGATGTGGAGTACAATTCAGGATTAGGTATACAACTTGTCATCATACAGGTAAAGTTTGGGCCTCCCTCTGGTTATCACTTTGCCTGGTTTGACATCAGGTACTCTTACTGCTGTTGTGTCCCCCGCCCCCTCGACAATATCCCACTACTGCCAATCCCTTTCTTATAGTATTATGGTAAATGTTCAGGGTCTACTTATGAGTGAGAACATGTACTCAGTTCATTGTTTCTGTGATAGATCACTGAGTACTATAGACTCTAAATCCATCCAAGTTGCTGAGAAGTTCATAATTTTGTGCTTTTTAATGCACATAATATTCCATAATATTCCATTGTGTATGTGTACCTTTTTTTTTTTTTTTGAGTTGGAGTCTCACTCTGTTGCCTAGGCTGGAGTGCAGTAAGTGGCACACTCCCAGTTACTGCAGCCTTGACCTGCTGGGCTCAGGCAATCCTTCCACTTCAGCCTTCCAAGTATCTGGAACTACAGGTGTGCGTCACTGCACCCATCTAATTTTTGGTTTGTTGTAGGGACGAGGTCTCACCAAGCTGCCCAGGCTGGTCTTGAACCCGTGGGCTCAGACAATCCTCTCTCCTCGGCCTCCCAAAGTGCTGGAATTACAGGCTTGAGCCACTGTGCCTGACCGTATATATGTATTTTTATCCAGTCCAATTTTGATGGGTAGCATGGTTGGTTCCATGTGTTTTCTATTGTGAATAGTGCTGCAATAAACATACGTGTGCAGGTATCTTCTTCATAGAGTGATTTGAGTTCCTCTGGGTATAGTCCTAGTAGTGGTATTGCTGGGTCATATGGAAGGTCAATATCTAGTTCTTTTAGAGATCTAGAATGGCTATTATTAAAAAGACAAAAAATAACATGATAGTAAGGATGCAGAGAAAAGGGAACTCATATACCATTGGAAAATAGTGTGGAGATTTCTCAAAAAACTAAACATAAACAGAACTACATACAATCTAGCAATCCCATTACTTTATTTTTAAAGGAAAATAAATTACTATATCAAAGGGATACCCGCACTCTTATGCTATTCAGCACTATTTACAATAGCTAAGATATAGAATCAACCTAACTGTCCATCAACAGATGAATGGATAATGAAAACATGGTATATGTGCATTCAGCCCTAAAAAAGAACGAACTCCTGTCATTTGGCAGCATGAATAGAACTGGAAGTCATTATGTTAAGTGAAATAAGCCCAGCACAGAAAAACAAATATTTCATGTTCTCACTCACATGTGAGAGCTAAAAAATTTGATCCCATGGAGGTAGAGAATGGTAGTTACCAGGCACTGGGAAGAATAGGGGGCAGGGGAGATTGGGAGAGGTTGGTTAATGGGTACAAATTACAGTTCAATAGAAGAAATAAAAGTTTTAGTGTTCTATAGCACATTACGGTGAGTATAGCTAGAAACAACTTATTATATGTTTCAAAATAACTCTAAGGAATTTGAATTTATGTTCCCAACATAAAGAATTGATCAGTTTTTGAAGTGATGGGTGTCTCATCCTTATTTGATTGTGTACATGTATCAAAATAGCCAATTAGTTCCTAAATATGTACAATTATTAGGTATCTATTAAAAATAAAAAAAATTATTTTAAAAAGTTATTTCTAGAGCCGCAGGAGTGACATCAGCAATATGGCTGATGAATGGGAAGCTCCAGACCCTACTTTCCCCATGGAGACACTGACTTAACAACAATATATGGATAGATTGCCTTTTTGAGAAACCCAGAGGCCAGTTAAGAAGTTTCTGGTTGTACTGCAGCCAACCAAATGAAAGCGTGGTAAGAATACATGACATTCACTCACCAGAGCTCTTCCTCCTAAAACAGCAGGTGCAATTGGGAGAAACCACCCAACTCCTGACGTTTCCCTGAATAGGGAAAGAGGAGAATGGAACATATATCCAACAGTCTAATTTTTTTGAAGGGAGTCTTGCCAAGGGACTAGTTTTTGTCTCGCTAAAGGTAAATACTGACAGGAATGGGGTGCCATGTTGGGGCTGCGGAGAACAAAAGAGATCAAGATGCACCGGAATGTGCAGTATCACATATAGACAATAGGTGGAGTGCCTGTACCGTGTCTCACTACACCACGAGGGTGGCTGCAGTACAGCAGGTAGACACCAGATGGAGCTCCTAAGTGGAAACCAGTAAACCTCTTCAATTAAAATTACATACAGAAGCCCAGAGAGGAGGGATCCCCAGAAAATTTGAAACGTCTTCAGAATCTCCAGTTGATCTGATTTTTAAAAGTCTTCTCTGTATGAAACCAGACTCCATAATTTCCTTGAGGTTCATCCATGATGTAGCATGTGACAGGATTTCTTTTTTTTGAAGCCTGCATAATATTCCATTGTATGTATTTACCAAATTTTCTTTATCCATTTATCCTTTGATGGACACTTGTGTTTCTTCCACCGTCTGGCTATTGTGAATAATGCTTCAATGAATATGAGTATATAAATATTTTTTTAAGATCCTGTTTTGAATTATTTTGTATATTTACCCAGAAATGGGATTGTTGAATCCTATGGTAATTCTATTTTTAATATTTTTGAGGAACCTTCATACTGTTTTCCATAGCAGCAGCACAATTTTATATTCCCACCAACAGTACACAAGGGTTCCAATTTCTCCACATCCTTGCCATCACTTGTGATTTTCTGTTCTTTTGATAGTGGCCATCCTAATAGGTGTGAGGTAATGTCTTATTGTGATTTGCAATTATCTTATAATTAGTAACGTTGAGCATCTTTCCATACATTTTCTGTCCATTCGTATATCTATTCAAGCCCTTTGTTCATCTTCAAATAGGATTATTATTTTGTTGTTTTTCAGTTGTAGGGACTATTTATATATTTTGGATATTAACTCCTTATCAGATATGATTTGCAAGTATTTTCTTCCATTCTATTGATTGGAAGTCTCCTACTTATATTGTCTTAAAGTCTTTTTCTCACTTCAATTGTGTCAATGTATATTTCATGTGTTTGGAGGATGTAATATTTGGTGCATGTATATTTATAATTCTTATGTCTTCTTGCTGAATTGACCCTTTTATCATTATACAATGTCCATCTTGGTCTCTGGTGAGTTTTTGTCTTAAACTCTACTTTATCTGATATAAGTAGGACAATGTTGGCTCTCCTTAGATTCCCTTTAGTATGAAATATCTTTTTCCATTCTTTCTCTTTTACCTTGTGTGTGTCCTTAGATTTAAAGTGAGTCTTTTGTAGGAAGCATATAGTTAGATCTTATTTTTATTTTCCATTCAGTCAATCTAGGTTTTTAAATTGAGATTATTAAACCATTTACATTAAAAGTAATATAATGCCATTGTGTTGTTTTCTGTATATCTCATAGTTTTTTATCCTTCTTTTCCTCTTTTGCTGCCTCGTTTTTTGTTTTGTTGATTTTTTAGTAGTAATATATTTTCAGTCCTTTCTCATTTCCATTTGTGTATAGTATAAGTAACATGTGTTGCAATACCTAGAGCAACCACTTCAAAACCTATACAGAGGTATTCTTTAAAAATACTATACATAATTTAAAATTGAACTCTAAACAGAGGTTCAAGTAACCAACAGGAAGGAAAGAAAAGGAAATAGAGAAACAAAAAACAGAAAAGAAGTAATAAAATGACATATAACCTCTAACATTCAATTATTATTTCAAATGTACAGTTTAAAGGACACCAATTAAAGACAGACAATGGCAGAGAGAATTTTTATTATTTTATTTTATTTTTGAGTTGGAGTTTTACTCTGTCACTCAGGCTGGAGTGCAGTGGCACACTCATGGCCACCCCAGCGTCGACCTGCTGGACTCAGGCGAACTTTCCACCTCAGCCTTCCAAGTAGCCTAAATTACAGGCGTGTGCTACCACGCCCAGCTAATTTTTTTTTTTTAATTGTAGAGACGAGGTCTCGCCAAGTTGCCTGGGCTGGTCTTGAACCCGCGGGCACAGGCCATTCACTTGCTTCGGCCTCCCAAAGTGCTGGGATTACAGGCCACCAAGCCTGGCTGAGAATTTTTAAAATGACCCAGTTACATGCCATCTGAAGGAAACTCACTTTAAGTACACTAATATAGGCAGGTTGAAAATAAGAGACTGAAAATATATACAATTCAAACCATGAAAAGAAGGCAGAAGTAGCTATATTTATAGAGGATGAAATAGACTTAAAAGAAAAAAAATCAGGTACAGAGAAAGCTCTTACATAATGATAAAAAGCCCACTTCACCAAGAAGTCATAGAAATTCTAAATAGTGTGTGCATCAAACAACAGAGCTGCAATATACATGGAGCAAATACAGCTAAAATTGAAGGATACATAAACAGATTTGTAATTATAGTTGTAATTTGTAATTATAATTATTTCAACAACCCTCTCACAGCAATTGATAGAACTGCTAAACAGCATGTCATCAGGGATATAGAAGAAGAAAACACCACTATCAACCAACATGATTAAATTGATATTTCTTGGACACATCACCCACAATAGCAGAATAAGCATATTTTCAGGTATGTATAGAAAATTTATTTGGATAGATTATATCTTGGTCTATAAAATGAACCTCAACAAATTTAAAAGAATTTAAATTATACACAGCTCAGATGTCAGCAAGGTGACCAGATAAAGCCACTATCACTGGTCCCTTCAATAAAGACAACCATAACAACAAATAAACAACAATGTTTCAATGAAAATGACTAAAAGAGAACACTGGAATATATTAAAGGAGTAACAGAAATCCTAATGAGCACAGAAACTTAGGCTAGCCATATAAAGAACAGAAGGAAACACCAGAACTCCACCACCCCATCTCCTAGCCTGGATAAGATGGGAACCAAGGGCAATTTCTTCTTATGGTGAAAACGTAGGGAAGAGGATCCCAGCAATCCCCATAAATGCCTTGGACACCTATGGTCTTCACCACTAGTGTTCCCTGCAATCCTCACAAGTACTAAGCCCAACCGAGGAAACTGTCTAAAGGCCACACAGCTATGCTCCCTCCAGAGAAGGAGCTGACACTGTGCCCTACCCCCTGTGGCCTGCATAGCTACTGAACTATGCCATCTTGGAGCTGGAACTAGTGCTGGAGTGTGTCTTGCTTTGGAGGTGGGTAGCCACAGCATCTCTTCAGTCCTGAGGCTAGATTGTATAAAACCATTTCTGCCTGGTGCACCAACATCCCCAAGTCAAACTGTGAGCAACAGTCATACCTTTTACCATGGGGCCAAGTAGCTGTGAAACTGCCCCACTGCCCTGTCTCCCCATCCTCTTGGGCCAGAGCTGAAGCAGCACACTTGCTCTTGGGGAAACAGATGCTTTGGCAGAACAGCTCCATCTACCTCTCTCAGCCTTGGCTGTGCCCAACTCCTCCCCTAGGAGCCTGAGCTGAAACTGTACACTGCCTCCTAAGAAAATAGTACTTTAACACAGTCCTGCATTCCCGGAAATCAGTGCCTGGGCTGCCTAGAGTAGTCACACACACTGGACCTGAAATGAAGCAGCACATTATTCCTAAGGAATCAGTGCTTTGGTCAAGCTGAGCAACTGCACATCTCAGGGAAATAGCAGTGGCTGACCTAAGACACCTTACCCTACAAACAATTCTAGTACCCTGCTTTCCTGGAGCTGGATTAGTACCCTAGATTCTGAGTTAATGAGACACCCTGAGGAGTGGAACCATTATTGTGCTGCTCCCTGTCCTTCCAGGACCCAAATGACAGTCATTCTCAGCCATTCTGGAGTGCTTGTTGCTGCTTCACCTAGCATCACAGGGTCTGAGATACTGCCGAGTCCCACCAACCCAGGGTCTAGAGTCACCACTACATGGTGCCTCATCGCCAGGGATCTGAGTTGCCACTGAGTCCTATTGACTCATACTCCCAAGTTTACAGCCGCACCTGGTGCCTTGGATTCAAATCTCCAGAGACCCCTTTTCCCTAAGAGTTTGGTTAGGGATGGGTCCTGCCTCCTAAGGGTAGAATTACAGCTACAACATGATTTCCTGGACTTGAGCTACTAGGGAGTATCTCAGAGTCACCAACTTGGTGCTGTGGGTAATCTATATCCTACTCTGCCACAGATAGCAAACCTGTACTCTTAAAACCCACGTGCCACAATAGGTTCATGAAACTCTGAGCCTAGAACTCTGGCCCCACAGCTACTCCAGGAACCCTTGCCTGGAACCCAGTGCCATGGCAGCTGCTTGTAGACTGTGTCAGACTTGATAGCAAGAGAGATCCGCTGGACTAAATCTTCCTACTGTGGGGAAATTGAGAATAGAAGGACCCCCAAAGCCTTGTCATCAAGGATGTTAACAACATATGCCACCACTACCTCAAATTCTATAGCATAGGCCACTGAGGTGCCCACAGTTATTGCTGACATTGGCCACAAAGAAGCTGCACAGAGACTATACTATTGCACTTACCTACAAAAAGAGTCCCCACACCCTTCTCAACCAATATACTAAGACCCAACTGCAGGTGGAAGTCTTTTTATACAAAGCCACTCTAGAAAGTTTGGAAGAGGTGATTGTTTCATCAAATGCCCAGACATCAACACAGGAATACAAAAAAACATAAAAAAGCAAGGAACCATGACACCACCAAAAGAACATCATAACTCTCTAGTAACAGACCCCAGTAAAAAGAGAATCAATGAATTGCCTAAAAAGGAATTAAAAATACTGATAGTCTAAAAACTTAACAAGATAAAAGATAATACAGATAGACAATTCAACAAAATCAGGAAACCCATTCATGATATGAATGAGAAATATAATAAAATACAGAAATTCTGCAGTTAAAGAATTCTGTGAGTAAAATTAAAAAAAATACAATAGCTTCAATAGCAGACTTGATCAAACAGAAGAAAGAATCTCTTAACTTGAAGATAGGCCATTTGAAATTGCCCAGTTTTTTTTTACAAAAGAAATAAGAATAAAAAGGAGTGAAGAAAGCCTGCAAGACTTATGAGACATCATCAAAACATTAAAATGTTGATATTATGAGAATTCCAAAAGGAAAGGAGATGGAAAAAGTCACAGGAAACCTATTTATTATAATAGCTGAAAACGTTTCAAGTCTAGGGTTGAGAGCAGGGGAGCTATAGACATCCAGATCCTGGAAGCTCAATGTTTCCCAAATAGATTCAACTAAAAAAGGTCTTCTACAAGGCATATTATAGCAAAATTGTCAAAAGTTAAAGACAGAGAATTCTAAAAACAAGAGAAAAGCATCAAGTCACATGTAAGGAAATTTCCATTAGACTAAGAGCAGGTTTACAATTAGAAATCTTACAGGTCAGGATAGAATGAGATACTATATTCAAAATACTGAAAAAAATTACAGTCAAGAATATTATATCCAGCAAACCTTCCTTCAGAAATGAGGGAGAAATTCTTTCCCAGACAAGAAAAAACATGAAATTTGTAACTGCTAGACCAACCTAACAAGAAATGCTTAAGAGAGCTCTGTATCTGTAATTGAAAAGACAAGACTCGTTTTCATGAAAATACGCAAGAGTATAAAACTCACTGTAAAGCATATGCAAAAAGGAGAAAGAGAAAAGAATCAAACCTTATCACTACAGAAAATAACAAAACCACAATGATAAATGATAAGAGCACAAGACAAAAGATAAATAAAACACTCAGAAAAAATTGATAAAGTAACAGCAGTAAGTATTTACTTATTAAAAAAAAAACCTTGAAAGTTATCAGATTAATTTCCCTACTTAAAAAATATAGACTGGCTGAATGGATAAAATAACATTACTCAACTATATTCTACCTACAAGAAACTCACTTCACCTGTAAAGACACATATAGATTGAAAGTGAAGGGATGAAAAAAGATATTTGATGCAACTGGGAACCAAAAGTGAGCAGGAGTAGCTATACACATATTAGATAAAACAAGTAGCTATATTCATAATAGATAAAACAGACTTTAAGTAAAAAAACTGTAAAAAGAGACAAAGAAAGTCATTACATAATGATAAAGGGATCAATTCAGCAGGAGCATATAACAATTCTAAGTACATATGCACTCAACAAAGTAGCACCCAAATATATAAAGCAAATTTTAATAGATCTAAAGGGAGAGATAGACTCCAATACAATAATAGTTGGGGGCTTTAATGCCCTACTGAAATTTTGGACAGATCATCCAGACAAAAAAATCAACAAAGAAACATCAAACAAAATACAGTATAGACCAAATTGATCTAACAGATATTTACATAACATTTCATCTATGAACTGCAGAATATACATGCTTTTTATTAGCACATGAAACATTCTCCAACCATATGTTAGACTAGAAAACATGTTTCAACAAATTTAAAATAGCTCAAATCATATCAAGCATCTTTTCTGACCACAATGGAGTAAAACTAGAAATGGATGAAAAGAGGAACTTTTGAAACTGTACAGATACATGGAAATTAAGTAACATGCTGCTGAACAACCAATAGATCACTTAATAAATTAAGAAAAAAATCTTAAACAAATGAAAATAGAAACACAGCATACTGAAACCTATAGAATACAGCAAAGGCAATATTAAAAGGTAGTTTATAGCAATAAATGCCTACATCAAAAAAGTAGAAAGATTTCCAAACAAAAAAATAACCCAATGATGCGTCTCAAGGAACTAGAAAAGAAAGAACAAACCAATCCCAAAAGTAGTAGAAGGAAAGAAATAGTAAAGATTTCAGCAGAAATAAATAAAATGAACATTTAAAAATACAAAAACTCAAGAAAATAAAAACTTGTTTTTTAGAAAAGATGAACAAAATTGACAAGCCTTTGGCTAGACTAAGGAAAAAAGAAGACCTAAATAAATAAAATCAGAGAAAAAGGAAACGTAACAACTGATACTACAGAAATGCAAAAGATCATTAGAAAATATCACAAACAACTCTACAGCAACAAATTGAAAACTTAATAAAAATGGATAAATTTCTGGACACATACCACCTACCAAGGTTGAATCAAGAATAAATAGACCATTTGAACAGATCAATTACAAGTAACAAAATTGAATCAGTAATTTGAAATATCTTCCATCACAAAGCCCAGGACCTGGTGGCTTTACTGCTGAACTCTACCAAACATTTAATAAACAATTAAGGCCAATACTGCTCAAACTCTTCCAGAAAATTGAAGAGGAGAGAATTCTTCCAAACTATGAGGCTAACATTGCCTTGATAACAAAATCAGAGAAAGATACAACAAAAAGAAAACTATAGACCAATATCTCAAATGAATATAAATGTAAAAAACTCAACAAAGTACTAGCAAAGCAAATCTAGAGTCCTTGGACTCTGGCACCTCATGCCGGGCCTTACCCCTGCATGTATGTCTTCCTCACCCTGTCAGGTTCTGACACCCTGGTTTAGGCTGCCACTTCACTTCATGGATGCACTCTTCACCTTGCTTAGGATCTGATGCCTTGTATAAATCGGCCTGCCTTCATGGTCACCCATCTCCCTCTACCTGGCCTCTGATACTGCATGCTGGGTTGCATCTCTGTGTGAACGCTTTCCTCACTCTGTTGAACTCTGACTTTGCATGCTAGGTTATGCTTCAGTATGGACACCCTCCTAGCCTCACTTTGGCCTTGATACCCTGTTCCTAGGCCACTCATTCTGGAAGGATGCCATTTTTACTCTGCTTGGGCTTTGATTCCCCACATCAGGCAGCCCCCTTCACTCCATGTGTATGCTTTCCTCACCCTCTTCAGACTCTAATAGCCCATGCCAGGCCACATCTCCTTGGAGATGTCCTTCTCCCTCTGCTCTGGTTGTGATTCCTCATGCTGGACTGTCCTCTAGCGTGGACATTCTCTCAAACCTACTTTGGTGTCAGTACCCCTTGCCAAGACATCCATCTGAACTCTCTCCTTTCCCTGCTTGGGCTTTGCCATTTCATGCCAGGCTGTCCCTTGTGTGATTCCCTCTATACCTGCATGGGTACCCTCCATACCCTGCTAAAGCTGCATAAACCCATGCCATGTCTTTATACTCTACTCAGGCTCTAATACTCTGCTTTTCAGATGCCTCCCTTGCTCTGCCCTCACCTAATGACTTTCTGGCTAAATTTCTCAGGAATGTGAGGGAAGAGGAAGGGCATCAATGCTTTTTTAAAATACCTTGGTGAATAAAATGTCCTCTGTGTGTTCCGAGGAGGTATGGTTAGAGGGTAGCCAAACTGCATATAGATCCATTTCATTATATTCATTTCTATGAACCTCTGGACTCCTTATTCCATACTATGTCAGAGAAGTTCAGGCATTTTGACTTCTATGACTGCAGGCTGTCATTGAGTTCAGGTTTTAATTAGCTAATTTAACAGACTATTATAACATACCATGTCACAGAATCACTAGAAATAAAATATATGGTCAGCCTATTAAAGTTTGACAAAGAACTGGATAGTACATGTTACATACCTTAGTGCTTGAACTTTCTAAGTTTTGAATTCTGGATAAATATATCTATGTCAATGAATTCACCTCCATCAAGTCTTAAATTTTTTTTCCATTGGTCAACACCCATAGAATTCACTTTTGTATGGCTTAAAATGAGGAGGGAAAAAAAGAACTCACTTCTGTATGTGCTTTTTGTGCTTCTGTCAGTACAGACTGGTGAGATCTTATGACTTTTGTGGAATAGGCTCTCACTCTTGGATCAGACCTTGTCCCTCTCTACTTCATGCAATGAATGCTAGGTTTAACTCTCCACATGGACTTGGAGCAGATGGGAATGTGGAGCCAGAGGAGGCTCAACGCTAGCTTGTCTGGCAACTGCCCTAAAACAATCCTTATGAAAAGAATTATATGCAAAGGAGGGCTGATTCCCTATGTGTGGGGGGGAGGAAGGTAAGGGGATACTGCTTAGTTTTTCAGCAATTTGGAACTCTAACAGCTATGCATATTTTATATGAATCAACCTTTGTTTCCTACGTATTTATTTAGTCATTTATTTAGGTTAGTATGGACTCTTGGATATGTATTTTTTGCTTTTTTTGGGGAGGGGGTCAGGGTCTCACTCTGTTGCCCAGGCTAGAGTGCCGTGGCATGATCATGACTCACCATAGCCTCAACCTTCTGGGCTTAGGCAATCCTTCTGCCTCAGCCTCCCCAGTAGCTGAGACTACAGGCATATGTCACCAGGTCTGGCTAATTTAAAAAAAAAATTTTTCTCACTATGTTGCCCAGGCTGGTCTCAAACTCTTGGACTCAAGCAATCTTCCCGCCTTGACCACTCAAAGTGCTGGGATTACAGGTATGAGCCACTGTTCCTTACCCCAATTAACCACTTCTTTTTCTCACTCTTAATTTAGGTTTCAGATAAGAATGTATTTGAATCAATACCACTTCATGATGATATGGTAGTTCATAGAAGTTTGTGTCTCCTCTGTGTTGGAGATAAAAGTTGTTTCCTTGCACAAAGGATAGGAATGGCTTCTGAGTGACAAAGTGTCTTTTCAATAAACAGTGTTGGGAAAACAGGATATTCACATGCAAAAGAATGAAATTGGACCCTTATCTTACATTACACACAAAAATCAACTCAAAACGGATTAAAGACATAAACATAAAACTTGAAACTGTACATCTTTTATAAGAAAATATAGGTGAAAATCTTTTGGACATTAATCTTGGCAATAAATTCTTGGATATGACACTAAAACCACAGGCAACAAAAGCAAAAATAAACAGTTGGGACTACATCAGACTAAAAAGCTTCTGCACAGCAAAGGACACAATCAACAGGGTGGAAAGGCAATCTACAGAATGGAAGAAAATATTTGCCAACCATGTATCTGATAAGGGTTAATATCCAAAATATATAAGTAACTCCTATAACTCAATAACAAAAAACAACCTGATTAAAAATGGATAAAGGAACTGAATAAACATTTCTTCAAATAAAACATACAAGTGGCCAATTGGTATATGAAAATGTGCTCAACACTGCTAATCAGAGAAATGTGAATCAAAACCTGTTAAGATGGCTATTATTAAAAAAAATAACAAGAGTTAGTGAGGATTTAGAGAAAAGGGAACCCATGAACACTGTTGGTAGGAATATAAATTGGTGCAGACACTATGGAAAACTATAGAAGTTCATCAAAAAATTAAAAACAGAACTATCAGATGACCCAGCAATCCCACTTCTGGAGATATAGCCAAAGGAATTGAAATCAGGATATGGACTAGATCTGCACTCTCATGTTCATTGCAGCATTATTCACAGTAGTCAAGACATGGAAACAACCTAAATGTCCATCGATGGACAAATGGATAAAGAAAACATGGTAGAGTATCCCCCCTCATCCTCAAGGGATAATTTCCAAGACCCCCAATATATGCCTGAAGTCACAGTTAGAACTGAACTCTATATGTACTGTTTTTTCCTATACATAAGTACCTATGCTAAAGTTTAATTTATAAATTAGAAACAATAGAAGATTAATAGTAACTATTATTAAAATAGAACAATGACAACAGATACCATAATAAAATCTATATGAACATGCACTCTTCTCCCTCTCTTTTAAAATATCTTTTTGTACTGTACTCATGTGGTAGCAGCTTCATCATTAGCAGACACAGTCTTTCCAGTAATTTTTATATTTTCAGTCCAAACCTATTCCTAAATCTGTGTGACCATCCCTTACTTGCAGTAAATGACTTGATGTCACTCATTTCAGGGGATCCCTTGCTGAAGTCTTTGTATACACTCAATGCTTTCTGGAGCAACACGTTGCTGTTGATCAGAACACTTTTCTGTTCATATATTTCATACACAAATTTGATGTCTTTTCCATTTTACCTAAGCATTTATCACCCACTGTGGTCATAACTTTGGCAGTTTGAGGTGTGACAGCAAACCTAGCATGAATTATTTTTTCTTCACCATTTCACAGTTGGAAGATTTGTTCTTACTGTAGATCTTAGCAACCTCAGTATATTATGATTTTCCCTCTTAATAGAGAACTTCCACGCTTTCACTTAAAACAAGTACTTTATTGTACTTGGTTTCTCTTTGGCACATCTGAATTGCTGGCACCACTTATCTTTTGCTTTTGGTCATGATTAAGTAACAATAAGGGTTTCTTGAACACGAGCACTGTGATACTGCCACAGTTGATAACTGAGGTGGTTCCTAAGTGACTTATGGGTGGGGAGCATATGAGTATAGCATGGATATGCCAGGCAAAGGGATGATTCACGTACTGGGTGAGATGGAGTGGGACAGGATGAGATTTCATCACACTACTCAGAATGACATGCAGTTTGGCACTTATGAATTGGTTTTTTTTTTTTTTTTTGAATCAGGGTCTCTCTCTTGCCCAGGATGGAATACAGTGGCATGATCACGGCTCACTGCAGTCTCCAACTCCTGGGTTCAGGTGTTCCTCCTGCCTCAGCCTCCTGAGTCACTGAGGCTACAGGTGCTTGCCACCACACTTGTTTTTATTTTTTGCAGAGACTAGGTCTCACTATATTGTCAAGGTTGGTCTCAAACTCCTGGGCTCAAGCCATCCTCCCATCTCAGCTTCCCAAAATGCTGAGATTACAGACGTGAGTCACCTTGTCTGCTTGTTTTTTTGGGGGGGTGGGGACAAGTTCTTGCTCTGTTGCCCAGGCTAAAGTGCAGTGGTGCAATTATAGCTCATTGTAACCTTGAATTCCTGTACTCAAGCTTTCCTCCTGCCTTGGCCTCCCAAAGTGCTGGGATTACAGGCATAAGCCACCATGCCCAGCTCTGAATTGTTTATTTCTGAAATTTTCCATTTGTATTTTGGGACCACAGTTGACCACAGGTAACAAAATTGTGGTTAAAAGGGGACTACTTACTGTATATATGTACATACAATGGGATATTTTTCAGCCTTAAAAAAGGATATCCTACTACTTGCAACACATGGAGAACATTAACATTAAGCTAAACAAAATAAGCCAGGTACAGAAGGACAGATGTTACGTGATATCACTTATGTGGAATCTAAAATGGCCAAACTCACAGAAGCAGAGAGTAGAATGGTAGGATGGGGGGTGGGGAGGAAATGGAAAGGTACTATTCAAAGGGTATAGGGTTTCAGTTATGTAAGATAAATAAGTCCTAGACATCTGTGCAGTGTGCCTATAGTTAACAATACTGTAGTGTGTACTTGACATTTTGCTAAGAGAGTAAATCTTATGTTAAGTTCTCTTATAAAAAATAATAAAGAGAGCAGGAGGAATCTTTTGGAGGTGATGGATGTGTTGTTTATAGTATAGATTGTGATGATGTTTTCATGGTGTATACTTATCTCCAAACTCTTCAAGTTGTAGACATTAAATATGTAAAACTTTTTGTATGTCAATCACACCTCAAAAAAGTAGTCTTTAAAATAAAAGGGGTAGACTATGCTAGACATTTTTTTTTTATCTCTCATCTCCATCCATTTTTTACTCTTCCTAGTCCCTCTTTATGTCCTAGGAGGTTTACTCCTGTGAACTGCATATTCTTGGTTCCCTTGCCTGTTGGCTTGTAGTTGGGTTTGGTAAAGAGGTAGAAATAATGGGAGATCAGATAGTAGGAGGAGGGGAAGTCAGAGTATTTATTCCCCACTCACTCTGCTATGGCACTGTATTCCTGGCACAACCAGAGCAACCACTGGGCAACTCCTCTTCCATAAATCCAGCACTCACTGGGCTCTGGCAACTCTTTCTTCCTTTGACACTTTGGTTCTAGGTGTGGTAACAGTTTCCCACTCAAACCTCGCTATCCCTTGTTTCTCCTGTAACTCTAACCACTCCCTGTAAATAGTTCTTTCATAAACTCTCTTCATCTGAACCATTGGGAGTGAATTATTTTCCTGCCAAGGTCCTGCTTATAAAGTCTGTTCATATCTTCATCCTTTGCCTTATCACCATGGTTTTAGGAACAAGTGGAAGTGGAAAACTCCCCACTTGGGTGTTTTTCTGTACACTTTCAGGGCTGTTCTACAGTGCTTGGAGATAGAGCACTACAGAAATAAAATGACTCATCTAGGAAGGTTCCCAGTAAAAAAATTAGAAATTAACAAAAGTAGTACATGATCATGACAGAAAATTTAGGGAACTACAAAGAGGAAAATAAACATCTTCAATAATTCCACTCTACAGAAACAATTGTTGTTAACATTTTGATGAATATCTTTTTGAACTACACATGTCTAAGTTCTATACTTCTTTAAAAAATCCACAATTCCTGAGGCAGTGCCAACTTGAACTCTTGGGTTTTTGAAATTTCCATAACAGCCCCTGTCTCTGGAAGTGTGGACAAAGCAGGAGCAATTAAAGACAAGGGAAGCACAGTGAAGGAGGAAGCAGACCTGGGGTGGTTTCATAGTTCAGCCCCTTTCTGGACTGTCATAATTGATGCACTGGATGAACCCCACCCTCACTAAGTCCTGCTGCTCTGGGCTGGGCTTGTGTACTCTCTGGGAGGGACTGCCTTCTCCAGTTCTCACATTCAGATGAGTCTACGACAGAAGCATGGGTAAATAAGCCACAGTTGCATAGCTGGCTGCCCTGAACAAAGCTCCCTTGGAATACATGAAAACCTCTAGAGCTTGAGGGAGTCCAGAGAGAGAAGTTAAGAACCAATGAAATCTTCAGCATCCCTGAAAAGGTTAATTCCAAATTAACTATGAAACACAAATGTGTTTTCATAGGACAGACTCTAATCTTATTGTGGATAATAACTTCAGTCTTCTGAACTGGAATTTATTTGCTAGATGCCAAGGTCATTTTGTTTTCCTTCAGAATTCAAAAAGCCCCTCCCCACAAATTCCTGCTATTTGGTTCCTGTGTCTCCTCAAAAGAAATGACACTACATGTATATGTAGAACAGTATGTCCCCTTTATTTGCTTTTTCACTATCTAATGTTATGTTGACCCCAAATAATCAACCCCTTTGTCATCAAGTTTATAAATTAGGCTGGGAAAATAGACTCCCACAGAGAAGGAATCTGCATAGGAAGAGATATACACAGAGTGGAGGCCACTCTGGGCTAGCTGGTTTGGAAGCAATGCCTAATCTTTCTTTCCAGGGGAGAATCTGATTATTTGTTTTACTACTTCACAGCAATGGAGGCATCAACTTTCTACCAGTTCCCTTTTCTGGACAGTTAGCAGTAGTAACAGAAGGATGGAATTTGGGTATCATCCTTCTTGTTTGTTCTTTCTTTCTTGATCTATTATTTTTCAAGCCCCTAGTTTCATTTTTAAAAGATCCTGTTTGTGAGTCTGCTTTTTGATGACCTAAAGAGATAGTATGAAAAAATTGTCACAGAACAATCATAGGACTTAGAGCAAAGAGGAACCCACTCTTCCTATTTTTTTTTTAAAGATACCAATTTTCACTTTGACTCTGATATTCAAATACCCTTCTTTTGGAAATCTTGTGCCTTTTCAGTTCATGCTAAGATGAGATAGTTATAAGTTGACTGAGCTCCAAATAGAAAGGTATCTGGGCAGGGTGGACTCTCAATAAACTTGTTTGTTTGCTCAAAATGAGTGCCAGGACTCAATAAATCTGCAGAAGCTCTCTAGTGACTGCTTGCACATCTAATTGCAGTTTATTTTTTGTCAAACTTCATCTCACACACCTTTAGCTACACAGTAAGAACAACCATAAGATTGTCAACTAAGGGTGCAAGAAGAACCATAGAGAAAATTTTAGGAAAAGGAAGCATAGATTAAATCTGGATGAAATGATTTACAGACAGCTCCTCCTTGTAAATCTGCATTGTCTGTAGTTTTGAGCTACATTATCAAAAAATGGAATGTCAAGCAAGCTAAGTGAAGATAGGACCTCAAGATCCTTAAAGATGAAACTTGTGATATTAAAGTGGATGTAGCAGAGTGAGGGAAAGGCTACTAATGTTGGTTCATGGTGTCCCATGGCCTGACTATGTGCTGCAGCATCAGCACAAACTGCCCTTTGCATTGGGGCAACTGTTGGTGATGAGTATTGGAGGCATTATAAGACATTCACACTCCTATTACACTGACCATCATTCCTATGAAGCATTATGAATGGGGGTGGAGAAATCTTTGGTGGTGTTCTTAATAACAACAGAAAAGTTTCACGGTCCATGTTTTCCTCTGGTTCTGGAAGATGCAATAGTCATTACCCATAAGGAAAAGATAGCTTAGTAGTACTACAACAGGTTACATAAAAAGAATTTCTGTGATTGTAGCCTGGAGTATTGAGATTGTGTCTCACTTCACAGACTGGGGAAAGAGGAGTATTGAGGAGAACACTAAAGGGATATAAGGGGTGGCAGCATTTTTGGAAAGAGTGAAAAGAAGACTGAATTCTAGGGGCCTTTGGTAGGGAGTCTTGGCCTGAAAATAGACCTGAAGTTGCATATTAGTTATACAATTTATATGTGGATATATCATATCTATCATAGTCTGTTATTATCATAATCAAACCTTCTGATTTTGCAGATGTAAAACAAGGAATAGTGACATAATTGCCACAGTCTTTTTTCCAAGTACACACAATTAATTGAATGAGTTCACATCTTCTGAATCTCAGTCCAGGCAGGATCCTGTTGCACTGCATGGTCCCCAAATGGAAATAGACCAAAGGAAAATGAGTCTTACTCAAGTGTGAAGAATTAAACGAAAGGTTAGCTGGAGTTGGAATGGACGCCAGGCTACTTTTGATTTTTTTTAAAGTTTTACAGCACAAACAAAATGTTCAAAGTATTAGAAGACATCTTGATTTTGATGTGCCTTCAACACTGAATCATCCTAGCATGGTGTAATAGAAAGACATTGGATTTAAGTTCTTATTTCTCACTTAATGTTAATGTGCTACCTAACTTCTTTGAGCCAGTTTCCTCACCTGTAAAATGAAGATAATAGAACTGCCTAATTTATAATGCTATTGTGATGATTAAAAGATAATGTTTAGGTCTTTGATCCATTTAGAGTCAAACTATAAGAATCTTAGAAAACGCAGGAAACACCTTTACAGAAATCAGAGTAGGCTACCAATTCTTGATCAAGACCCTTGGTGTCCATGCCATAAGAACTAAGATAGACAAGTGGGACTTCATTAAACTGAAAAGCTTCTGCAAAGCAGAAGAAACCATCAAGAGAGTGGGGAGACAGCCCGCAGAATGGGAAAAAATATTTGTCAACTATATATCTGACCGAGGCTTAACACCCAGGATCTACAAGGAATTCAAACGTGCCAAAAGGAAAAAACAAACAGCCCCATTAAAAAGTGAGCAAAAGACATAAATAGACACTTCTCAAAAGAAGATATACAGGCAGCCAACAGACACATGAAAAAGTGTTCAACCTCACTAATCATCAGAGAAATGCAAATTAAAACCACATTGAGATACCACCTAACCCCAGTAATAATGGCCATCATTAATAAAACAAACAACAACAGATGCTGGCAAGGATGCAGAGAAAAGGGAACACTTCTACACTGCTGGTGGGAATGCAAACCAGTTCAACCTCTATGGAAAACAGTGTGGCAATATCTAAAAGAACTAGAAATTGACCTTCCATATGACCCAGTAATCTCCCTACTGGGAATATACCTGGAGGAACTCTAAGCATTCTATAAAAAAGATAACTGCACACATACGTTTACTGCAGCACACATACGTTTACTGCAGCACACATACGTTTACTGCAGCACCAATAGCAAAAACATGGAACCAACTGTGCTGCCCATTGAAACTGGACTGGATTTTTAAAATGTGGTACATATACATGATGGAATATTATGCAGCCATAAAGAAGAACAAACATATGGACTTCGCAGCAACTTGCATGGATTTAGAGTCAATAATACTAAGTCATCTATCACAGAAATGAAGAACAGAGTACCGCATGTTCTCACACATAAGTGGACCCTGAACATTTACCATAATACTATAAGAAAGGGATTGGCAGTAATGGGATACTGCTGGGGTGGGGCTGGAGGCAACACAACATCAATAAGGGCACCTGATCTCAAACCAGGCAAAGTGGGGACCAAAGGGAGGCCCAATCTTTACCTGTACGATGTCTACTTGTATACCTAATCCTGAATTGTACCCCACATGTTTAAAAGAAAATAAATATTTTTAAAAATAGATAATGCATCGAGAGCACTTTATACAGAATTTAGCATATAGAAATAACTCAAGAAATGATTGTTTCCATTTCTTTTTCTACTGGAACAGAAGTTTGTCTAGTGTGCTTAGTTTAAGTCAAAAACGGTGGCTCTAATGTTCTCTGAATTTAGTTAAAGGCTTCTCTCTGCAAGTGAATGTTTCCCCAAATATGGGTTTTAGTGTATATTCAAATGTAATTTGCTCATCCAGCAAGACCAAATGAAACTCCAGCCCACGAGAACTTTATCTTTATGACTTCTTTTTCCTCTTTATCATTATCTTAGGCTCCAGAAGACAGGACTGAATTTCACAGGCAGCTCTGTCATTTAGCACACGATAAACAAGGCTCAAAAGTATACCATAGCTGAGGGGTTTTGCTTACCCTAGGGCAAGGTTTCTTAGCTGCAGTACTATAGCCCTAGAGACCGAACACTTCTTTGTTGTGAGGAACTGTAGTGTGAACTACAGGATATTTAACAGCATCTTGGGTCTCTATGTACTAGATGCCAGTAGAACCTCTCCCTTGAGTTGTGACAACCAAAAATATCTCCAGACTTTGGGGAGGAGGACAGCATTGCCCTTAGTTGAGAACCAGCCTTAGGAGAAACAAATCAGCTAGCTGTTTGGTATACAAACACTCTATAGGGATAGATTAAATGAAATCTTTAGGAATAATTGGAAATTCAAAGGGCAAGGGAAAGTGCAGGAAAGAAGAGTTCAGGCAGAAGAACAGCTTGGAGTTTGAAAGATAACTTATTTCATATGCAGGTCTTATGAATACAGAGATTAAGACATAGGTCCTGCTCTCAAAGAGCTCATATTTTAGTAGTAGAGGCAACCACTTGAAAAGACAACAAGAATGCCATGTAGTGAATACTCAGTCAGAAATATAGAAAGGGTGCTATGGGACAATGGGAGCACAGAGGAGGAGGACCCACCCTAGTGGGGTTCAGGGAAGGCTTTCCAGAAGAGATCATATTTGAACTGAAGGATAAATAAGAATTAACCTGGAGAAGATGAAGGAAGGATGGAAGAGACATGAGAGAACTTGGTGTTTAGAGGAAAAGGCAAATCATTTAGGTTGGCTGGGAGCAGAATGGTCAAGAACAAGAAGTGGTAGGAAAGAATCTTGTAAGATAGGGAGCAGCATGAAAGTCTAAGTCATATAAAAGACTCAATTTTGAAAACCACTGAAAGCCATTGAGTCTCTCCATGATCCATTTTGGATTTAGGGATGATTACAAGGTCTGACAATTAAGTTTGCAAACTCATCCTAGAAAAAGTGACTTGTTCTGTTCTTTCATTCTCCTGGCTCTACCTCCTCCCCTACTTGCTCTACTGTTTCTGACTCCTCCAGGGTTTAGGGGTGAGGTGGGTAAGGGGAGGAGAGTCTTAAAGGGACAATGATAAGCTTAATTGCCTGGTGCTGATATAATCTGACTATCAATATCCTTTGTGAGGTAGATGCCCAAATACTGTCTTTTCTTGTGGTGTGCTTTCTTGGTTTATTCAGGGATCCCCTTACTCCTCATCCCTCTAGCAGGAACCTCTTCCCTACACCATTTCCTAATAGGAACAGTGTACCATCTGACTGTCTTTCCTCTTGACTCTTGCCTCCACAGCTTTCTTCTCACGGGATCCTTATTCCTATGCTGGAGTTTCCAGCTATGCACAAAAGAAACTCCCTGGCCCACAGAAAACACCATCCTTTGGATCTAGATCTTTCTTTGTCTCACCATTGTGAGCAACTTTAAGCCACTTTCTGCCTTCAGACTTCAGGTAAAAGTAAAGTACAAGTTTCTATTTGTTCATAACACCAGAGAACACATGTGAGCTTCTTCCATGAACTCTTCCTGTTGCAGTAGCAACACAAGCAGACCTAAAAATGTCTGTAGTGCAGTAAACCTCCAACTTGGGAAGATGCCAGTCTCTCTTTGAAAGGTTTCACTGGGATCTTTTTTGCTTGACTTGAGCAGGGGAACCATAGTGCTTTCTACTCCCATGAATTCCCTTCAAAAAAATCCTCTTCAATTAGTCTCTAGAATTATAGAGACTGGAGTTGAGTGGTGGGAATTAGTAATTTAAATACCAGTTTGGCTACCTCTTAGTAAGTCTTGTGGGAATCTATCACCTCTATTTAGAATGTTTAGCTACCTTAGGCTATATGTCTTCAATTTTGAGGCTTCGGTCAAACCTTTGGGAAACAACAGAGAAAGTCTCATTTAACATCCTTTCACGAATATATGTGGCAATATATGTATATATACATACACACACATATGCAAATATATATAGTGTCTATATATACATATATACACACATATATGATATATTTGTTTATAGCTGGTGTAATATGGCTCTTAATATCCTTACTGTTTTTTTGAGTCGAGGTCTCTATTGCCTAGGCTGGAGTGCAGTGGCTTGATCATGGCTCATCACAGCCTCAGCCTCCTGGGCTTGGGTAGTCCTTCCACCTCAGCCTCCTGAGTAGCTAGGACTATAGGTGTGCACCACTGCACCCAACTAATTTTTTAAAAAGTGTTTTTGTAGAGGCAAGTTCTCACTATATTTCCCAGGTTGGTCTCAAACTCCTGGGCTCAAGCAATCTTCCTGCCTTGGCCTCCCAAAGTGCTGGGATTATAGACCTGAGCCACTGTGCCCACCTCTACAATATCCTACTCTTGTGATGTGCTTTCATGGTTTATTCAGGGATTCCCCCTTAATCCCCATCCTCCTGGCAAGGACACCTTCCCTATACCATTTCCTAATAGGAACTGACTATCATATGACTATCTTCCCTCCCGACTCTTGCTCCCACACTTTCTTCTCATAGGATCCTCATTCTTATGCTGGAGTTTCCAGCTATGCCCAAAAGAAACTACATAATACAGGTGTGTGTGTGTGTGTGTGTGTGTGTGTGTGTGTATGATATATTTGTTCATTGCTGACAGGCAATGTAAAGTATTAGTTAAAGATATGGAATATGAAGCCATACTGTCTGGCTTCAAATTCTGAGTTAACCATTTGACCTCTCTGTGACACAGTTTCCTTATCTGTAAAATAGAGATAATAATAGTATCTACATAATAGGATTTTTGTGAGGATTAAACATATG
Organism: Carlito syrichta; assembly: GCF_000164805.1. Lineage (NCBI taxonomy): Eukaryota > Metazoa > Chordata > Mammalia > Primates > Tarsiidae > Carlito > Carlito syrichta. The sequence goes on from NW_007251085.1 coordinate 111,241, forward strand.
TGTATGCACATGTTGTGTTTGTGTATCTTAGATTAGTACCATAGAACAGTACTTAGAATAATAGTGAGCACTATATGTGTTTGCTATTAGTGCTATTGTTTATTTTTCTCTGACTTAGAACATAAGCTCCATGGGTGCAAGAGTTTACTGCTACATTTACAGCTCCATAAAAACAGTGCATATAACAGTACTAGTAAATGTTAGTTCCCTAAGACTTATTCTGAATAAATTAATGTGACATTTAAGCCTACAGTGTTAAGGTGTGGGCAGAAAAAGTAGAGTCTGAAACAATTAAAAGGACGGTCAGGGCCAGGCACGATGGCTCATGCCTATAGTCCCAACGCTTTGGGAGACTGAGATGAGAGGATTGCCTGAGCCCATGGGTTTGAGACCAGCCTGGGCAACTTGGCGAGACCTCATCTCAATAATAAATAAAAAAAATAGCCGAGCATGGTGGCGTGTGCCTCTAGTTCCAGCTACTTGAAAGGCTGAGGCGGAAGGATCATCTGAGCCCAGCAGGTCAAGGCTGCAGTGGCTATGAGTGTGCCACTGCACTCCAGTCTGGGCGACAGAGTGAGACTCCAACTCAAAAAAAAAAAAAAAAAAAGAAAAGAAAAGAAAGACAGTCAGAGAGACTGGAGAACAAGAAGGCTATGATATTCCAGAAACTATGGGAGAGGAGGCTTTAACAAGGAAGGGGTAAGCAATGGTATCAAACATTGCTAGAGGGTCAAAGGGAAATAAAACTAAAAAAATGGTCATTTCATTCTGTAACAAGGGGCCCCATTTTTGGCTTTCATAGTCTAGTAAATATTGATTTTCTTTCCCTGAAAGATGTTTTTATTAAAATGAATAAACTCTCAGAATAAATCTTGGGAAATAGGTCTTAAAGTTTTCAGCACTGTGTAACCAACCTCTAAATTACAAACCAGTCCTGCACTTACTTAGTCTTGGCCATAACCACAAAGGACCCATCCTCAATACATTCAGTATATTTTTTCCTGACCTGGACTCTCCTCTTGAATCAAACAATAAAACCTGCTGTTTACATCTGTATACAACTCCATGAGTCTTCCCCGACTAAGAATGTTCTTCTCCCTTCCTCCTGCTCACGTTCTCTCTTTCAAAAGTATATGTAGGATATATAAATAACTCTTATAACTCAATAATAAAAAGACAGCACAATTACAAATGGACAATAGAGCCGAATAGACATTTCTTGAAAAAAGATATACTAATGGCTAATAAACACTCAAAAAGATACTCAACATTATTAGTTATTAGAAAAATGCAAACCAGAATGACAATGAGAAAGCACTTTCCTCTCACTGGGATGTGCATAATCAGACTAATAATAATAGGTGTTATCAAAAATGTGAATAAATTGGAGCCCTCATACATTGCTGGTAAGAATGTAAAATAGTGCAGCCATTTTGGAAAACAGTCTGGCAATCCCTCAAGATGTTAAACATAGAGACACTATATGACCCAGCAATTCCATTCCCAGGTATATACACAAGTATTTTGAAAACATATACTCAAAAAAACCTCATGCATGTTTATGGCAGTATTATTCAAGGTAGACAAAATGTGGAAGCAACTCAAATGTCCATCAACTTCTGAATGGATAAACAAAATATGGTATATCATATAGTGAAATATTATTCAGCCATAAAAAGGATGACAAATGATTTGAGTAATGTCACACAAAAGTGGTGGAATAGGGAATTCCAGGGCTTCTCAAATGGTTGTAATTAGCTACTGGATAAAGTTAAACTCTTTAACGTGACTCATACGACCTTTGTTGTTCTATCCTCTACCCATTCGTTATGAGTTGAATTGTGTACCCCAAAATTCATCTGTTGAAGTACTAATCCCTGATTTGTTTTCTAACTTGGAAATAAGATCATTGCAGATGTAATTAGTTAACATGAGGTCATTAGGATAAACCCCAGTCCAATCGAAAATTTAGACACAGAGACACACACAGGGAGAACACCATGTAAAGTTCAAGGCAGCGATTGGGGTGATGCCTCTACAAGCAAAGAAATACCAAAAGTTGCCAACAAAGCACCAGAAGCTTGGAGAGAGGCATGGAACAGATTTTTCCTTACATCTGTCAGGAAAACAAAACAAAACAAAACAAAACAAAAAACCCCTACAGACAGCTTGATATCAGACTTCTAGCTTCCACAGCTATGAGAAAATAAGTTTCTGTTGCTTAACCCACTCTGTTGGTGGTACTTTATTATGGCAGCCCTAACAAATTAATACATTATCTTTTTAGCACCATCTTTCATCCCTTTTAGTTTTCATTTTATGTCTAGCAACACCAACTTCCTTACACTTTGTTTGTACATGTCTAATGTTTCTAACCTTTCTGTTTTTGCTAATGCTATTTTTCTTCATGGAATACTTTTCTGTCTTTTTGGTCTAGCTAATTTCTACTCATCTGTTAAGATTCAGAGATGGTACTACTTCTTCCAGGGATCCTTCACTGATTACTCCTCCACCAGACTGATGTACATGGACTTCTGAGGCATTTCCTATATCCTAAGCATCTTTCCAGCTTTGTGCTTTCCACACTGTATTATAATGTTATGTTTATAGTTTGCCTCCCCCCACTTCATTCAATAAACTGTGAACTCCTCCAGGAAAGGTCACCAAAATTTCAGTGCCTACCTAGCACAGTATGTTTTTCTTTGAATGAATGGACTTTTTTCAGTATTTGTTCCTCTTCTATCTCTTCATAGCACCTATTAAAGTGCTTCATATGTAGTGGGTGTTCAGTACATCTTGCAGTGGCTCTCAACTGGGGACATTTGGCATATCTGGAGACATTTTTGGTTGTCACAACTGGGGAAGTCCGACAGTGCACATGACAGCCTCCTCCCTTTCCCAAGAAGTATCCAGTTCAAAATATTAATAGTACAGAGATTTAGGAACCCTGATCTTGAGTAAATGAGAGATTGAATCTTCTTTTTATACTCTGTACTCACTGTAGGCCACTTGTGCATGAAATTTGGGTTGTCAGAAAGCTTGCTTTGCTTTTTTTATGAGAGTAAGCTATTACTCAGCATGAGATTAAGAGAGTATCCCTGAACCAGAATTAAAACTTTGGTAATTAAAAAATACCTAATCAATGGAAGAAGAGATATATAAACTGCAAATATCTTTATTTATAGAGAATGCTTTATAGCAGTGAAAATGAATGAATTAGAGCTACATCTATCAACAGGGATAAGCATATTATTTTATAATAATATAAGCATAATATTGAATGAGGAAAGCAAATTGCAGAAGGTACATATAGGATGATACTATTGATGTAAAGTATTACTCAGAGATACACATATGTAGTAAATGCATATAGACATACATAGAAATAATCAAGACCAAATTTGAAATTGCAAAAGCCTCAGGATGGAGGCGTACACAGGGCTTTGATTGTATTGGTAATGCCTTATTTCTTAAACTGGAAAGTGGGCATATCTTTGCTGTTATATTATTCTCTGTAAGTTTATGTATTTTTGAAATTTTTTTTTTTTTTTGAGTTGGAGTCTCACTCTGTCACCCAGATTGGAGTGCAGTGGCCGCTCCCGGCCACCGAAGCCTCAACTTGCTGGGCTCCGGCGATCCTTCCGCCTCAGCCTTCCAAGTGGCCGGCATTACAGGCATGCGCTACCACGCCCGGCTGATTTTTTGATTTATTGTAGAGATGAGGTCTCGCTGCCCAGGCAGGTCTCGAACCCGCGGGCTCAGGCAATCCACTCACCTCAGCCTCCCAAAGATGCGGGATTACAGGCTGAGCCACCGAGCCCGGCTTTTGAAATATTTAATACATTTTTTGGGTCAGGGTCTTGCTCTTTCACCCCGACTGGAATGCAGTGGCATGATCACAGCTCACCACAGCCCCGATCTTCTGGGCTCAGGTGATCCTTCTGCTTCAGTCTCCCAAGTAACTGGGACTACAGGCACACACCACTATGCCTGACTAATTTTTTTGTGGAGACAAGGTCTCACTATGTTGCCCAGACTGGTCTTGAACTCCTGGGCTCAAGCAATCCTCCTACTTTGGCCTCCCAAAGTGCTGGGATTATAGGTGTGAACCACTGCGCCTGGACAGAAATATTTAATACTTTACAAAAGAGTAATTGCTCAGTACTAAGGTAACCTGTTCCCTGGAGTGGAGGAAAATCTCTAACTTTTAAGTTTTCACTAGCCAGAACTCCTTTAATGTGGCAAAATCTAACAACTCATTGAATCCAATAATTCACTATGGGACAGAAGGGTTACATACTATATACAGGATGATAATCCATTGCACATGACAGCACCTAGGTGTGCTTGCATAGCCTTCACAATATTTAGTGTAAGAATTTGAACACAGAATCCTTGTGGCAGACAAGGAGGACCAAACAGAAATGGACAGCACTTTGCAAAGCACAGGATATATGTAAACAGGCCATTGACTAACTTTGCTTTGGTTCATTGTTTATATTTGTCTCTCTCTGTATTTGCAGCTGAGTCAGTGAGACTGTCTTAGAGAAGAGGGATCAGATCCCCACATCCTCTTTAGTGAGGTGGACTTTGGAGAGTGAGAAATTACACACATAGTAAGAGGTAAAAGCTTAAAATTGTGCTGAGGAATAAGGGGGTTGGGCTACTTGTTTTCTGAAGTTACTTCTGGGTGAAGGTGTTTTCAGATCCTGTCAAGTACCACCTGAAAAGAAAGAGGAGAGAAGTGCCTGATATGACTTTCTACAAGCCAAGGTTGGGGAGTGGAACACATCAAAGTCCAGAGCTGAGCAGAGCGGGAGGGCTGAGTTGGCAAAACTAGACAGAACAAAAGGATTTCCTTTTTAATGTGGCTTCTTCAAGCTTCAGAGTGGGGGGCAGGGTACTGAAGGACTGAAGTGTAGGGGAAAAAAAAACCTCTGTGTAGAGCCTGAGATCTGAAGTTTTACTGTTTTGTTTGCTAGAATTAAAATAATTTTTTGCCTTTTAAAGATTTTCCAAAAAACTTTTATAGTATCAAGCCATACATGCTTATTAAAATAAGGTTGGAAAATGCAGGAAAGTAGGAGTAAAACTAAAAATTCATTTTCTTTCACCACCTAGAGACATCGACTATTAATGTTTTGAATACAGGTATACTTCAGGGATACTGCCGGTTTGGTTCTAGACCACCACAATAAAGCAAGTCACAAGCATTTTTTTGTTTTCCAGTGCATATAAAAGTTATGTTTACACTGTACTGTAGTCTATTAAATGTGCAACAGCATTATGTCTAAAAAACCAATATATATATTTTAAATAGAAATACTTTATTGCTAAAACATGCTAACTATCACCTGAACCACCAATGAGTCATAATGTTTTTGCTGGTGGGAGGCCTTTCCTCCATGTTGCTGGCTGCTGACTGATCAGGGTGGTGGTTGCTAAAGGTTGGAGTGGCTGAGACAATTTCTTAAAATAAGACAATAATAAAGTTTGGGGCATCAACTGACTCTTCCTTTCACAAACGATTTCTCTGTGACTTGTAATGGCGTTTGATAGCATTTTATCCACAGTAGAACTTTTTCCAAAATTGGAGTCAATCTTCACAAATCCTTCCACTGCTTTATCAACTAAGTTAATGTAATATTCTAAATCCTTTGTTGTCATTTCAACAATGTTCACAGTATTTTCACCAGGAGCAGATTCCAACTCAAGAAAGTACTTTCTTTGCTCCTCCAAGCAACTTCTTATCCGTTCAAGTTTTATCATGAGATTTACAGCAATTCAGTTCCATCTTCAGGCTCCATTTCTAATTCTAGTTCTCTTGTTATTTCCACCATATGTGCAGTGACTTTCTCCACTGAAGTCTTTTTTTTTTTAGTTGGAGTCTCACTCTGTTGCCCAGACTGGAGTGCAGTGGCTGCTCCCGGCCACCGCAGCCTCGACCTGCCTGGGTTCCGGCGATCCTTCTGCCTCAGCCTTCCAAGTAGCTGGAACTACAGGCGCACGCTACCACACCGGCTGATTTTTGATTTATTGTAGAGATGAGGTCTCGCCAAGTTGCCCAGGCGGGTCTCGAAACCACGGGCTCAGGCAATCCACTCACCTCAGCCTCCCAAGGTGTGAGATTACAGGCTGAGCCACCGAGCCCGGCTTTCCACTGAAGTCTTGAACCCTTAGAAGTCATCCATGAGGTTTGGAATCAACTTTTCTAAACTTCTGTTAAGGTTGATATTTTGACCTCCTATGACTCATGAATGTTCTTGGTGATATCTAGAATGGTATATTATTTCCAAAAGGTTTTTTATTTAGTTTGCCCAGATTCATCAGAGGAATCATAATTTATGGTAGCTATAGCTTTATGAAGTGTAGGGTTGAGAGTTGAAATTACTCCTTGATCCACTCCTTGATTGCAGAATGGATGTTGTGATAGCAGGCATGACAACAGCATTAGTCTTCTTGTACAGAGCTCTTAGGTGATCATGTTTATTGTCAATAAACAGTAATAATTTGAAAAGGTTCTTTTTCCCTGGGTAGTAGGTTTCAATAGTAGGTTTAAAATATTCAGTAGACTATGCTGTAAACGAATGTGCTGTCATCCAGGCATTATTCTTTCATTTATAGAACACAGACAGAAGTGGATTTAGCATATTTCTTAGGACCCTAGGATTTTCAGAATGGTCAATGAGCACTGGATTCAACTTAAAACCATGAGCGGTATTAGTCCTTAATAAGAATCAACCTGTCCTTTGACTTTTTGAAACCAGGAATTGACTTTGCCTCTCTAGCTATGAAAGTCCTAGAGAGGGCATCTTCTTCCAATATAATGCTGTTTTGTCTACAATGAAAATCTGTTCTTTAGTGTAGTTACCTTCATCACTGATCTTAGCTAGATCTTCTGGATAATTTGTTGCAGCTTCTCCATCAGCACTGGCTGCTTCACTTTGTACTTTTATGTTATGAAGATGGATTTTTTCCTTAAACCTCCTGAACCACCCTCTGCTAGCTTCAAACTTTTCTTCTGCAGCTTTCTTACCTCTCTCAGTCTCCTTTGAACTGAAGAGAGTTAGGGACTTGCTCTGGATTAGACTTTGGCTTGAGGGAGTGTTGTAGCTGGTTTGATTTTTTTTTTTTTTAAATCCAGACTACCAAAACTTTCTCTACATCAGCAATAAGGCTGTTTCACTTTCTTACCATTTGTGTGTTCACTGGAGTAGCACTTTTAATTTCCTTCAAGAATTTTTCGTTTGCATTCACAACTTGGCTGTCTGACACAAGAGGCTTAGCTTTTAGCCTATCTCAGCTTTTGACACGCTTTCCTCACAAAGCTTAATCATTTCTAGCTTTTGATTTAAAATGAGAGATGTGCGACTCTTCCTTTCATTTGAACATTTAGAGGCTATTGTGGGGTTATTAACTGACTTAATTTCAATATTATTGTATCTCAGGAAATAGGGAAGTCTGAGGAGAGGGAGATGACAGATCGGTCAGTTGGTGAAGCAATGAGAACACATGGAACATTGATCAATTAAGTTCACCATCTTATATGGGCGTGGTTTGTAGTGCTCCAAAACAATTACAATAATCACATCAAATGTCACTGATTACAGGTCACCGTGACAGATATGAAAATAATGAAAAAGCTTGAAATATTGTGAGAATTAGCAAAATATGAAACAGAAACACATAGTGAGCAAATGCTGTTGCAAAATTTGTGTTGGTAGACTTGCTTGATGCAGGGTTGCCACAGACTTTCAATTTGTAAAAAAAGGCAGTATCTACAAAAAATGCAATTAAGCAGAGTGCAATAAAATGGGGTATGCCTGTTTTTCCTTTTAATCTTTTTCCATGCATATCCTGTTTCTATTAATAGTTGTGATTATATTTTATATTAAATGTTGCATCCTACTTTCAATTGATATTATGGCATAAGCATTTCTCTGTCATTATAAACTGTGTGTAAAATATCAATTTGATTGGCTATATGATATTCCATTGTGCAACTATGCTATAATTTACTTAACCATTGAACAACTAATTCTTTCTATTATTTTATTATTCTAAGTAATACTGAGATTAACACAGTTGAACAAAAACAGTATGTTCATCTCTTTTACCTTAGGACACATTCATTTGTTCGTTTTGCAAATATCACTGAGTGCTTACTATGTGCCAGATTGTATGCTAGGTGCTAAGTTTCTGCCTTGAGTGGCATGTTGTCATTCACTGAGATAGGAAATGCTGGAGGCGGAGCAAATTTAAGAGAAAGGATGGTAGGTTTAACTTTGGATGTCTTGAATTTGTGTTGTCTGTAGGACATCCGAGTGGTGATGTCAAGAATACACACCTCAATGAAGTGGTCTGGGTAGAGTTACAGAATTACAATTGTGACAATATAAATGGCAATTAAAGCCAACTGAGTGAAATAGATTGTTTTGGGAGGTAATATATATATATATATATATATATATATATATATATATATATATATATATATATATATATCCTAGCCCTGAGAATGACTTTCACAGGTCACATAGAAGGAGAGGAACCTACAAAAGTGACTGAGGGGACAGCAAAGGAGTAGGAGGAAAAACAAAAATGTATGGTGTCATAGATGCATCATACAGTAAGAGTTTCAAGGAGGAGGAAATGGTTAACAGTATAGGGGAGAAGCCAAGCAAGATAAGGACCATTTATATATTTATTGATTGATGGATTTATTGACACAAAGGCCACTGGTTGAATATCTTGTTGAGCACAGTTTCAGCGGGGAAGGAAACCAAATTGCTGAGAACTGAGAAATGATTGAGAAGTCAAGGGAATAAAAAATTGCAACTACACCTGTAAAATACATTTTCAGTAATCTGTCCATAAAGAGAAGCTAGAGAGGGACCTTGTGTATAGGTAGGATATATATATTTTAAAGATGGTATAGACTTGAGCATGCTTAATTGCTGATGACAGGTGAGGAAGATGTGATCATGTTTAATTACTGATGCAAAGAAATGAGAGAGAGAGGGTAGAGGGGAGGGAGAAGAACTGCAATTACTGGGTAGATATGTCATTTTAAAGTTTACTAATATATATTGCTCACATGCTTTACAAAAGAGGTTTTTAACCATCATACACCCCTGTCAGCAATTATGAGAAAGCTTGTATAGTGGTCACTTTGTCATCATTAAGTGTTATCAAAACAAAACTATTTGCCAAATAATTTCATTATTGTTTTAATTTGGTCTTCTTTGATTACTTGTGAACTGAATATATATTTTTTCCTTTCCCTTTTTATTTTATTTTAAAGATGTGGGGTACAATTCAGGGTTAGGTATACAAACGTTAATTACACAGGTACCCTTGTTGATGAAGTGTGACCCTCCCTCCCCTGGCAGTTTCCCTCAACTGCCAATCCCACCCCCACTTCCCTGGCAGTTTCCCACTGTGAGCTGAATATTTTAACCAGTTGTGCCCTTGAGTGTGTATGTGTGAATTTAGTCCATGTCCTTTGCCCAAAGCGTTTTCATTTTAGACATTTACCACAAAAGGCCGAAAGTCAAAGGATCAGAATAAAATGTTTTATCTTCCCAAATCATATAGTTCAGACTCTTTACCTTCCTAGAAGTACAAGACAATTTGACAACTTTTGACTAAGTTGAACTTTCGAAAGAGGTAGGTGATTTTGCCATCTAAGAGAATGACCACAGATGGAAGTAAAGGGGGAAGACACGTCTAGTCTTAGACCCCTATCCTCAGTCTCTAAGCTCTTTTTCCTAACCCGGAGGACATTCCTTCAGCGCCTCGAGGTTTTGGCTCCCTTAGGTCTCCTGGGCTGAGCGGGCTCCTACTAAGGAGCCAGGAGCTCTGTGCGGTCCCTTTAAAAGTCCAGCTCCTCCCCGCTCCAGGGAAAGTTGCTGCTTTTTCCGCCTCCCTGGAGCGCGAGAAGGGTCGGCCGCAGGAGCTGGGTGACTGCCTTCCTGGAACCGGAGACCCTTCACTGAATCAGGCACTGGGACGTCTCGCCCTCTCTTGGCACCTGTTACGGGTGACAGACGGGTAAGTCCGCAGCCGGCGGCTGCCCCCTCGACCTCGGTCTGGGGCTCCTTCTGGGTCCCCAGCCCCTTTTCGCTGCGGAAGCGCCCCCGCCCCCACCTCAGGGTCCTGCGTTCTTCCCACCAGCTTTCTGCCCTCCCTGTCTTTCCGTACCCCTAGCTGACTGCCTGTCCGTTCTCCCCAGTGCGCCTCTACCGACCGCACCCCCCAGGGTTAGACTCCCGTCTGCTTGGGGCGGACTCTCCCCGCCACTTTTTCTTCTCCAGGGCGTCTCCTGGCCTCTCCTCTGACCCACCCGTCGCTAATGTGAGCTGTGCTCCTTTGGGTGACGCCTCTTCTCTGTAGCCCTTCGAGCGGGGTGTCCTGGGTTTTTCCCGCCAGCCTGAGCCAAGCCCCTCTAGAGAACTGACCCTGGGGGCAGGGGTGGGGCCGAGCTCCTAGAGGGGACTGCACCCTGAAGACGTCCAGTCACCTTTTCGCGGACTCCTCTCGCGGCGCTCGGTCGTCGCGGGGTCTCTAGCCTGCATTGTCATCGGACCTCCGACCTCGCGGCGGTGGCTTCCCTGGACTTGCTTGGTTAGTCCGCAACAGGTAAAGGCTGAAGGCCAGTTAGCCAGAGTCCTGCCTCAGTGGGCTCCCTCTGCGCCTGGGGCTGGAGGCGGAACCTGGCAGTGGGCTCTGTCTTGTTGCCCTTTAAGCAAGCGGTGGGGATTTGCTCCTGGAGGAGGGTCCCCAGAGCCTTCAAAAGGGGCACAGGATATTTCTGTCTTCTGTGATGGCTTGTAATGGGACAGAGAAGATATTTCTCCAGCTCTTAACATTGAATAAGATGGTTTTTTTGGTGGTGAAATAATTTGGTTAGGATTCTGGCAGCTTGAAAAAGTAATGGGTTTCTCATTAACCAGCCCGTTCTTCCTCCAGTATACTATTTCTTCAGGACCAGAGGACCTAGCATTCCAGAATACTTCTCTGGGCAGGTTGACCCTAGACCTTGTACATTTGTGGCAGAAGTTAGCCACAGTACATCCTGGACATCCTATTTTTAACTGGCTGCCTTTCTACTCTTTTAGCTCCCCACCCCCAACTCTCATAAATCCATTAATAGTGAGGTGTTAATGACCTAAAGTGTTTGCCACTGTGGGGAAAACAATGCTTAATGCAGAGTTGCAGCCCTGATGAACTTTTCTGGTTTTTTGGTTGTTTGCTTTTAAGCATCTACTGGAAATCTTAGTAGAAAAGGACCACCAGCTTGGCTCCTGAGGCTCTTATTGCGCAGGGGATGAACATTTCTGGTAACACAGTTTCAGGTGCTTCATTACAGGTCAGAACAGCGATATGGAGCTTGAGCTTGGAGACCTGTTCTGGGCGAATTTGTCTTTGCGTGTATGTAGCATTCTGGTTGATGCTCCTGAGCTTTTCTCCTTAAAGGCTGCTACTGAAAATGATTGTTAGAATCTACGAGCCAGACACTGTGAACATAATTATACAATCCTCACAATAACTCTACGTGGTAGGCACCATAGTATAACTGTTACGTTGAAAAGAAGGCTCTGAGAGGTTAAGTGTCTTGCCCCCAAATCACAGATGGAGGCAGAGCTTGTGTTCCTACCCTGTCACACAACTAATATTGTCTTGGGTGTTAGAAATACTGATTAGCTCTTGGGTGAGGACTCAATGATTAAAAATTTCCCTTCCAAGTTGAAGAATAAGTTTAGCAGCTTGATTCCACCTTAGATGCACTGTGGAGACTTTGGATCACTTGCCTAACTGATGTCTTATCCACTTCATTTCCAACATGGGGCCAGTTGCCACATTGCCACTATGAGCACGTGCCTCTGAGTATATCTGGATGAATAAAACCTCTGGGGCTCTCAGCTCAGTGGTGATGGTCCTCAAGTTAGGAGAGGATAATCCTGGATTCTAGGGATGTATGCCTGGCTCAACTTCTTCCTTTCCTGCTGGCCGGGGAGAAATGAGCACTTAGTAAGTGATGAGGATTTCCCAACAGCTAGGCAAGAGAGCCTGAAGGTGATGGCATGCTGGCTTTGTCATGGGATGGATGCAGTTTCTTAGGAAGGGATAGTCAGGGAGAAAATGTCCTACCTGATCCCATCTCTGGGATTTTGCTGAAATTGTTCCTTTTTTTCTTCTTCCTGAAAAGCTAACTTGCCACCCATATCACCTCCCCTGTCATTAATTTCCATTAATCTCTCAAGATATAGCTCTAAAGTCACATTCTTTGGGACAGCCTTACTGTACATACACTTCTTCCTCCCAAGCAGAATTACTAGTTATTGGGTGTCCTAAAGTACTTTGTTAATATTGCAGTAAAGCCCTTAATGTACTCTTACACCTAAAAGTTTGTAACTTCTCTAAGGGCAAGAGCTGGATCTTGGAGCTCCCTTTGCCTTTAACACAAGAGATTGACAACTATTTGTGTCAGGAACTGGAGATATCATGCCTTCAAGGGGCTGAGGTCTAATGATGGTGGGGTTGAATTACAGAAAACACCTTCCTGAGGCACTTGAAATCCCACAGCTAGGAGTTTGTACTTGAATGTCACCTTCTTAATGACCTGTACCCTGACCTCCCTGTTTAAACTTGCAACCGTTGACTTTACATTATTACATTTTACTTGCTTATTGTCTGCCCCCCAACTGCTACCCATAACGTAAACTGCATGTGGGCAAGGATTGCTGTCTGTTGTTTTTTATTATTGTTCTCCAGGTCCCAGAACAGACCCTGGCATCATCATAGGTGCATACTAATCGTTAGTTAATGAACGACATTATCATTCTAGGAATTTGGTACTCTTGTGCTCTCCTGGACCTGATACTAAGCCTACCCAGTTTGTCAACCTACAAAGGTGTAAGATTGCCCCAGGCCCAGTTTTCCTTCTGCTGATGATAACTTTGACCTAGTTGGAAGTGCTTTCTCTCTCTCTCTCTCTCTCTCTCATGGGTTTCTAGATGGAAACTTCTAAAGTTTAAAAGTGGAAATGTAAAGATGCTGTGCTTCCTGTTCATAAGAAGGGGGCTGCCCTGGGAGGAGGGGACATGGATTGTCAGATGTCTTGAGGCCTGTCAGGCTTTTGGCAAACTCAGTAAGAGGCTGGAGAAAGTTCCTGTGCAATGGGGAAGTGAAAGCTCAAAGGAGTAAATGATGCCACAAATTAGGCTTCTGGCTTTAAGTCATCCTTAGCCTTTTAGACATGAGGTGGTTATTGGATTATGAACCTTATGGAAAAGCTATACCTGAGTGCTACTTGTATACTTAGCTAGTTTTATACTAAGAATATTATGCAATGAGAAGAAACCACTATGTAACATAAAAGAAAAAAAATGCTGTTCTGTTTAAGTGTGTTTTGAAATAATCAGAAAGGAAAAGATACAAGAATCTCCGTAAAGACAGAGAGGAGTTGGACCCTTGATAAGGAGGTAAACATGTGATTCTCACCATTTAATGTGTGTTAACTTCTTTGAAACTTAAGGTTGTACAAAAAATGATACAGCTTCTTTTACTAAATGTATCTCCTCAACCTTTGAACACTGGAGCAAACCAGGGCTCAGTCCATGCACTTTTCTCTTCCCAGAGGATCTCATTTAGTCCTATGGCTTTAAATAACATCTCTCTAGACACTTGTCACTTCTAAATTTATGTCTCTGGCCCGGCCTTTCTTCTAAGCTGCAGCCTCATATATTCAATAACCTATTTGACATCTTTACTTGTCTATTAGATAGAAATGTCAAACTTGACATGGCTAAAACAGCACTCCTGATTGTCCTCACATCCTTACTCCCTTCCCTCAGCCTCCCCTGTCTCAGTAAAATGGCACCACCCTTTATTCAGTAACTCAAACTAAGAACCTAAAGCCACCCTTGATTCCTCTTTTTCCTTCACTTCCCCACAGTCAATTCACCAGGAAGGCCTGCTGACCTGATTTTCGAACTGCATCATGTATTCTGCTACATATCTCCATCTCCTGTGCCTATCATCCTAGTCCAAGCCACCACAAAGCTGCAGCAAACATCCTTGCACAATGCTCAAGGTTATATGTGTATATATATATCCTCACACACACAAATATTTCTGTGGGATAGCTTTCTAGTAGGATGATTGCTAGGTCAAAGGATATGTACATTTAAGCATTTAAATAAATACCAGCAAAGTGACATCCAAGAGGATTTATACTTTGACCATTGACAGTGGTTTTTCTTCATGCTCCTGCTGAGGGTGAATGAATGATCTTTTAAATTTCTGCCAATCTGATAGGTGAAAAATAGTGCCTAACTGATTTAACCTGGCATTTCTCTGATCTCTAGTGAAGCTGAGCATCTTTTCATGTATGTTAGCTATTTGTATTTTTTTCCTGAGATTCCTTTATATCCTTTGCATATTTTTTGGGGGGTTATATATTTGTTTATTAGGGATACTTACCCATTGCCTGTTATGCAGTGCAAGTTTTTTTTTCTTTCTAGTCTGTCATATGTCATAACTTTGTTCATGATGTGCACCCCCTTATAATCAGATAAAACACACCATAAAACATTTTAAAAACATGTTCATTAGATTTGGCAATTAGGAGGTCAGTGATGACATTGGTGTAGCAGGAGGAGAGAAGGCAGATTGTAAAGGGTTGGGCAGAGAGGACTGAGAAGGACTGACTAAAAAATATTCCTGAGCCGAGCTTGGTGGCTCAGCCTGTAATCCCGCGCCTTGGGAGGCTGAGGTGAGTGGATTGCCTGAGCCTGTGAGTTTGAGACCCGCCTGGGCAACTTGGCAAGACCTCATCTCTACAAGAAATCAAAAAATTAGGTGGCCGTGGTAGTGCGTGCCTGTAATTCCAGCTACTTGGAAGGCTGAGGTGGAAGGATCGCCGGAGCCCAGCAGGTCGAGGCTGCAGTGGCCGGGAGCAGGCACTGCACCCCAGTCTGGACGACAGAGTGAGACTCCAACTCAGAATATATATATATATATTCCTGGTTAGGAGGCTGAGGCAAGTGGATTGTCTGAGCCCATAGATTCCAGACCAGCCTGGGCAACTTGGTGAGACCTCGTCTCTACAATAAGTCAACAAATTAGCTGGGCGTGTTATTCATGCCTGTAGTTCTGGCTACGTGGAAGGCTGAGGCAGAAGGCTCGCCAGAGCTCAGCAGGTCAATGCTGGGGTGGCCGTGAGCATGCCACTGCACTCCAGCCTGGGCAACAAAGTGAGACTCCAACTCAAAAAAAAAATATATATATGGTATACACACACATGGATGTAGAGAACAGAGTAATAGAAAACCAAGACTCAGAAGGGTGAGGAGGTGGGAGGGGATGGGTGATGAGAGATTACTTGATGGGCACAATGTGTGTTATTCATGTGACAGATGCCCTGAAACCCTTGACTTGACCACTACACATGTAACAAAATTGCACTTGTACCCCATGGATTTATATAAATTTTTAAAAAATTGTACTTACATTGAAGAAGCTTGGCCATAATAGGAAGCAGAGAGTGTTCCTTACAGACAGTAGAGCACAAGGGACACACACACAACAAGGCTGTAATTTTGTTTAATTTTAAATATAGGCAGTATATGAGCCTATTTATGTGTAGATAGCTTAGAACTTGATGATGCGAGATCCCTGAAGAAGATGAAGGGTGGAAGTGCCAGAGTGAAATGTGGGGAAAGACTAGTCTTAAAGAAAGAGTGGTAGCTTTTTCATTGAGACAAGAGGAGTCGTGAAGCCATAGAGGAGGAAGGCACTATGAAGGGAGAGGATTTGAGGGAGGTTCCCACAATGAGAGAATGGAGGGTTTATCAGAGAGTGAAGAGTGGTGAAAGGTTGAAATAACATTTGAGAGGTATGAAAAGAGGAGAACTTTATCCAGATTATGCTTATGTACATGAAAGCATCATGTTGTATACTGAAAATTATGCAACTTTTGTCAATTAGACCTCCATAAAGCTGGAAAAATTAAAATGAACCAAAAAAGCATGTCTTGGATAACTTGAATTTGTCTCCACCTCAAGTCACAGAACCCTGTATCTGTTTTCTCTGGCAGCAGTCATCAGCTCAAGTGTAGAAACAGAGTGTGGACAATTTAGTTTGGGGGATATTTCTGGATGGCTGTGACAGAAATATGAAAGGGCAGGAGATTATATGGTGTCAGCAGAAGAATAGTTAAAATGATAGACCACTGTGGCTTTCATTTCTGTGGCTATCCTAAACCTGCCTTGAACTTGAGTAATTTGTAAGAAGTAGAAAATTTCCACGGCATCTACACTGTTTCTTGTTTATAGCTCTATAAATTCAAGCATCAAAATTCCTTTAGCATCAGTGTCTTTTCTTTTCTTTTCTTTTTTTTTGGTTTGGAGTCTCACTTTGTCACCTAGGCTGGAGTGCAGTGGCACGCTTGCAGACACCACATCCTTGACCTGCTGGGCTCAGGCTATCCTTACACTTCAGCCTTCCAAGTAGCTGGAACTACAGGCACGTGCAACCATGCCTGGCTGATTTTTAAATTTACCGTAGAGATGAGGTCTCGCCAAGTCGCCCAGGCTGGTCTTGAACCCCTGTTCTTAGGCAATCCTCTTGCCTCGGCCTCCCAAAGTGCTGGGATTACAGGCTTGAGCCACCATGACCAGCAGCATCAGTGTCCTTAAACTGTTACTAGCAATTTATCAGAAAGCATGGTTTGATTTGCTGAGGGATTACATTGTGTCAGCTGAGGACCTACAGTGTGCCAGGATCCTACAGCTAGATGCCTGAGATATAGTGGAGAAGAAGGTAGCTTATTTCAGCAGAGAAAGCATGTATTAAATAATTTATCACATAATTAATTACAATTGTGAAAAGTTCTGTAATGTTTAGTTTTTTTTTAGAAATCAAGTTGTCATATTGCTGTCTAATAGGTTTTACCAATTTACAATTTACCAACTTATTTTGCCTATAAAATATGAGTACCTTGTACATCCACCTTTTAAAAACTGAATATTGTCTAAACTCTTGCTGTATCAATAAGCAAACATACACAAAAAACTTTATTGCCAGTAAGAGTGAGACTTTTTCTTTTTGGCTCTTTTGACTCAGATTTCCCTCCCTTTAAGAATGATTGTTTTTGCTCTTTATTGGATACTTGCCTCTCCTTTTTTTTCTTTTTTTTCTTTTTAGTAGATCTCTCTTTCCATGTTTGAAGCCATTAGCTACACTTCTCTCCTTCCTCTCTCAGCTCTGGAGACCCTAAAATATTTTTCCTCATCTTTATGGCTACTCCCTATTTATCTCTTTTGAACTTCTTTCTTACCTAGTTTAGAAGTGTTACTGTGTCCAGGTATCTGACTATGTTTGTATTATTTGACCCAATAAAGGGTAACATATAAGTCTCCTGTTCCTGCTTCTCCCATTCCCCAGGGGTAACAGTGTTAACTTCCTAGACATTTTTCCATGCCTATATAAAACATTTTTATCCATCTATCATCCATCCAATCTGTCTACATGTATATGTAAAAATACAAATGGAATCATAATATGTATGATTTGCAGTTTCAGGTGAGTGTGGGGCGGAAAGCTAAATTATGGTGAGTTGAGAAATGATCGGGGAGATGACAAAGTGGAAGCAGTGAATATGTACAACTTGGCTCTGGAGAGCAAAGAATAGGTGGTCGCAGGGGAGGGATTGAGTTCTGGGATTTATTTTTTTTAATTTAGGAGAGACTTTAGTATCTTTTTTTTTTTTTAGTAAACATATTTTTTATTATAAAATTGTGGGATACAGTTAAGGGTTAGGTATACAAATGTGCATCGTTCAGGCACCCTTGTTAATAA
>NW_007251085.1:130175-158696 GCF_000164805.1 Carlito syrichta
GGGTATGTCCTGCATTTTCTAAGGTTCTTATGGTTTGAGGTTTTACATTTAGGTCTCTGGCCCATTTAGAGTTAATTTTTGTGTATGGGGACAGATAGGGGTCTTGTTTGAGTCTTCTGCATGTGAACTTTAGTATCTTTAAAGGCTAATGGAAAGAAGAGGATAAGAGATACAGGAAAGTCCTTCCAGGGCAAAGTCCCTATGACATATGGGAGGGGATCCAGAATGAGGTAGATGATTATCCTGAATAGGGAGAGATAGATGAAATAGGTTCATAGATTTGGCAGCAGGAGCTTGTCTGATGGCATTTGTATTTCTCTATGATATAAGAGGTAAGGCCAGATAGGACAAGATTTAGGCTGAATATTTGTGGTGCTCAAGGAAGGTTTGAAGTCATTATTGTGGAGAACAGGAGAGCAGGGTAGAGAAACATAGTTACAGTGCCAGGCAGTGGTGAGGTGAGCTTGGTGACCAAGAATTCATATGGATAATAATCTACCAGACTGAATTTTCTTCTGCAGTAGGTCTCAGGTGTCCCTGTGAAGGCATACAGTACAACAGTTGGGCTCAGAAGGGTTATGTTTTTATTAGATATTTGCAATGAAATTATGGGTTATTGAGGATATTGACAAGAATGCAGTTGAGACGATAGAATCCAAACTATACTATCTAGAAAAGGAAGTAAAGATAGGAAGGAGTTGACAGAATGAAAGTAGAAGGGTCTAAGGAAGACTGTGCTCCCAGTCCCCCAAGACATCTGAGAATACAAATGGAGCTGGGGGAAGTCATTGGGTGAACAGGCTAGAAGACAAAGGGTTGTAGTCAGAAAGGAGTATTGAATTAGTGATATCAAAGGTGAAGTGCTGGATGATAAGCTTTTGGGTGTGACTGAACATAATAGAAGGTATTCTTGATGCTAGCTCATTCATTCAACAAATATGTATTTATTGTGTGAATATTATGGACCAGGCAGTGCTCTAGGCACTGAAGGTATAGAGATGAGCAAAACATAGTCCCTTCTTTCATAAAGCTTACAATCTAGTGAGGAGATGATTCATTTTTATCCACTAAAAGGGCATCAACTTGATCCCAGATTCTTGTATTATGAAAGAAAAAAATAAAAAAGAAAATGTAAGATTTTAAAGAAAAAAGTATTTAAAATAAATATAAAAAATAAAATAGAAGAACATCTTCACTGATGTGCTGATTACTGTATGTGTGGTTCTATTTGGGACTGGTAATAATATCAGAATCAAATATTTACATATCGAGGCTAAGAACATCTATCTAATCATTTTGGGTACTTTGGTTTATCTCAAATTGTACTAAATGAATTTTGAAAACTCATACCTCTTTCCCCTTTAGAACTTTTTAGGGTACTTTTATGTACTATATCAGTATTGAAGATAAACAAATTCATACAAATCTAATTTGACCATTTTAGTGGTTTTAATTTTTTATACTTAAAAAAAATTACAATATTGCTTTTAGCTGTAGACCAGATGTTGGTAATGGTACTAATCTTGCTCTAGGGATTTGATGTAATGTGTAAAGTAATTATGGTTAAGTAGTTTAGGAGAGAGAGAGGGCTTGTAGTAAGTTAATATTTTACGTTTATTTTATATTAGCTTCCGATTTATAAATAACTTTTAGTGTACATATGCTGATTATATTTATTAATCTCTTGTTTGAAATAAATTAGCATTCATTTAGTATTGTATGGGTCTTAAGTAACACTGTAAAATTACCTGCCACATATTCAGTTCAATTTAAGCTCAACTACAGGTTATTTGATTGCTTTACGTTTTCTGTGGCCATAGTAGGTCACAGTATCCCTAAAATTAAAAAGAAACCAAATGCATGAAATCACAGTTATGTGTGAACATGGACTGGATTAGTCATGAACCATCATGATTTCTCATTTAAGGGGACAGTGTGGGTGATTTTTAGGTGATGTGACCTGCAAGAAAGAATCAGATGCCAGCTTTAGAAATCCCCACCATCTGTGACCCTGGCAGGAGAAGAGGGTCTTCTCTGCGGGGTTGCTGCTTTACCAAAGCTTGTTGGCTAAGGAAAGATAGTGGTGTTCTATGTTCTGAGCCATGAAGCTTATTGAAAAATAACAATGTGTCAGCTCTCACCAGATGTATAAAAAATGTTTTATGCATTTAAATTACCTGGATTTTAAAGGAGTCCATTCTTTTAGTTGGAGATTTTAGATTTTTTTCAAGGTCTTGGGCCATCAAGGAAAGGGAATTTGGCAGAGATGAGGGGGAACTGGCCATCCTTCATCCATCAACCTTATGGGGCTCTTGTGAGCCTGCCTGGCTCATGTCAGAGGAAGCTTCAACTGTAGATTTTGAAACCTGGAAAGCTAAGTGGGATTTGTCTTAATATATGTATTTCCTCTGTTGCCATGTGGGGTGTTTGGACACATGGTCTTGCTTTTATGATATTTTATACTTACTTCTGTGCCCTACACTTGAGGTGGTCTGCCTTCTAGGATTGGTGATGGGTTTAAGGTGCCTTGTAGAGTTGCTAAAGAGCAGGAGGAAACGTGTGAAATCATGAAAATAAGACCACATTTTTACGTATCTAAAACAACCACTCTACAGGAGAAATGTATATAGAGTAGTAAGATATTCAACCTCCCTCTGGGGACTTACCTTAGAGTAAATATATTATTATTTATATTTTTATTCATTTAGTTTTTGAGTCGGAGTCTTATTCTGTTGCCCAGGCTGGAGCACAGTGGTGTGATCATAGCTCACTGCAGCCTCAACCTCCTGGGCTCAAGTGGTCCTCCAGTCTCAGCCTCCTGAATAGCTGGACTACAGCTATTAATTTTTTATTTTTTTGTAACGATGAGGTCTCACTTTGTTTTCCAGGCTGGTCTTGAACTCCTGGGCTCAAGCAGTTCTCCTGTCTTGGCCTCCTAAGTGCTGGGATTACAGGCTTAAGATGACATACTAAGTGGGAATTTCTTCAAACCATTCATGAATAGAATTTGGTGTATTGAAAGGTAATTATGTGGATTCCATCTGGAGGAAATTGTCCCTATATATGATTCTAAAAGCTAACAAAAGAGATTTTATTTTAAATGCTTCCACTATGGTCACTCCTTCCCCATCATGCCATTATACTCCTGCCATCCTTTAGAAGGGGAATGCTCTGAGCCTGTTACATACAGGATAAGGGAGTAGGGGGAGGTCAGGGGACTGGGAAAGTAAGCCAGACCGAGGGCCTCTCAAACACTGATCTGTTATTAGCTGAGGACTTAAAAATAAACCACTTCAAGTTCCTGAGGGTAAGACGTCCATGTTTCCAAATATTACCATATAGAGCAAAATATTGCCAGAATATGAAAAGACAATATAACAGTGATTAAGAGCTCGGACTCTGGAACCAGATTGCCAAATCAGGTGGTCAGTTACAGGGCATGTGACCTTGGGCAAGTTATTTGCTCAATCTGTGCCTCACTTTCTTCATTTGTAAAGTGGACATAATAGTATAGTGCCTACCTCATAGTGTGATTGTGAGGACTAAATAACTCTATGAATGTAAAGTGCTTAGGAAAGTACCTGGTACATAGTAAGCATTATAGGTGTGTTAGTTACTGTCGTCATCATCATCATCTTTTTCCTCTTTTTCATCAGTTGGTGGATATCTTAAATGGAGCTAAAAATGCAAAATGCCTCAGCACATGCAAACCCTACTTTTGTAGAATCTATTTTGAAAAGGATCATAAGGAGCCAAAACCTTAGTGGAAAACAAAAATCAGAATCTTGTAAATTTGAAAGCTAGTTATAAATTTCTCATTGTTAGGGAAAAATAAAATACAACTTTGCTACCATAAAACTTTTGAGAAAGAACCTAGCAAGGGCAGCCCTGGGGCATGTTAGATGAGGCACAGATGTGCTCCATGGTTGGGTAGGCGAGAGTCTAGACCTCAGCTGACCATTGGAAAGTCTCAGTTGCCCTTTATTTCTGGAGCCTTGATTCTGATTCTACCACTTTGTCTCCATTTGTATTTTTCTTCTTTTTGATCTTATTTTTAAAATTTATGCTATTTTGTGATGTCTTATGTATCTTTGTAAGTCACTTTAAATCCTGTCTGGGACAGTGTATAAATAAGTACCTTTAAAACTGATCATATCTAATTACTTACAGTTGCTTAATATTTATGCTTGTCAGCCTATCTCCATGCAGGAAGGTATGATGACTTTCCAGCTGGGCAAGAATACTGAGTAGGTTTCTCCAAATCATAGTAATATGTCAAAACAGCCATATGTTCATATATTTTCCAAAGCATATGGTTAATAATAATTAAAACAAAACAGTTACCAATACTGGGTGCTTACTCTAGGCCAGGCAGTATGCCATCCTTTTACTGATGATGCCTACTTGAATCCTCACAGCCTGAGACAGGAGCTCCTATTTTAATCATTATTTTTGCAAATGGAAAGACTGAGACTCAAGGAGGTTAAATAACTTCCCAAAGCTCACACAGCTAAAAAGTAGTGAAGCTGCTATTTGAACCCAGGCAGCCTAGCCCAGATCCAATCCTTTTAGGCACTATTCTATTGTCTACTGTTCTTAGTTAGAAATCTAGCACATCAGAACTCCAAATCCCAGTAGAAGAGCCTGTTCCCATGTTAGAGATCATTCACAAGTCCTGCGGATTCTCTCTCCATACTATGTCTTCAATATTCCCCTTTCCATCTCTACTGCCACTGCTCTCTACTCTTGGCCATACTATGTCTTCAATATTCCCCTTTCCATCTCTACTGCCACTGCTCTCTACTCTTGGTTCTTGTCATCTTTCCCTTGAATTTATGCGACAACCTCCTCAAATTCATATTCTGTAAAACTGTCAGTGTGCTCTTACAAGTTCTTGCCTAATCTAAAACTCTTCAGTGAGTCCCGCTATCAAAGGTTAATTAGCCATGTTTCTGAGCATAGTGTATGGAGCGCCCCCTACACCACAAGATATGATTCCCCACCTGGTTCATCTCCCACATCCTCCCTTACAACTTACTACCTATCATAACTGCACTGCTTGCTCGTACCATGTTGCATTATGTCCCCATGCATGCATAATTGTAAATGTTATGCACTCTGCCTGGCCAGCCCTCTTTCTTCTGCATATCAAACTGATACACATTAATTTACAATCAGTTCATGTGCTGCTGTTGAATTTCCTCTTTCTAGTTCCCTTTCCCCAAGCTGGATTAGGTGCCCCACCTTAGTATTCTCATATTCCATACATATATTTTTTTGCTTACCATGTTTTTAAAAACTGATTATTCAAGTATGTCCTTCACTAAACTGTGAACTCTTTTTGGGCATGAACTATGCTTTATTCTTTTATCTGTAACCAGTTAGAATAGTGCTTTGCATATAGTTAGCCCTCCTAACTTGTGAGCATTCTGTAAACAGTGCAGAACACAGAGCTCCAAGACAGGGAAAGAAGTAGGATTTTGAAGGTCTGACACCATGTAGACATTCAGAGATAACTACAAGGACAGCAGAGGGATGCCTCATAGAAGAATCTCTGGGGTCAAATAAATTTACATTATTTAACTCAGGAACCAGAAGGGATTTGGGGGATGAAAGTGGGGTTTTGAATCCAAAAAGAATTTTAAAATTTCCGAGAAGACAAACTTAGCAGCTTTGCAATTTGAATCTGCCCTGAATTTTACTGAGTAGCCTGAAATTAATGTCTAAAGCAGATACACTTAAATAAGAATATTTATAGTTTTCTAAGAGGGACATCACCTTAAAATTGAAAGAGACAGTTGATCTAACCAACATGGTGTCCCAATGTAAACATCTTGTTGACTGTAAGCAATGTTGCATGCTCACTCAGATGTTACCAGTAAGATGTTATCCACTGGTGCTTTTGTGCATAGGTGGCTATATCCAGACAAGGGGATTTCCAGAAGCCCTGCATCTCTGGAAGCTTTCTTTCCTACAGGGAGCTGTTTTTTCTTTAAGTTCTGCAGATCACGATATAACCTGGATTTGGTCTCATTTTTTCCCTGCTCTAAAATCAACTCTCTTTTACCTTTATATTATCAAATATCTACCCAACCCCCATATCACTCACACACACACACACACACACACACACAAATAGGTACTGGATTTTGCCAGTATTTAGGACTATGCTTCACCTGTGTTTTGTAAACCTACACAGATATTGGTATTAGTTCTGACAGTACTATAGACTGGTCTGCATCAGATACTGTCATTGCCTTGGTCTCATTTAGCTAATAGAGTCTACTTTGGAATATGCCTTATGGTAGTACACATTCTTTTTTTGTGTGTGTGTTGGAGTCTCACTCTGTCTTCCAGGCTAGTGCAGTGGCATGTTCTTGGCTACCACAGCCTTGACCTTCTGGATCCAGGCAATCTTTCTGCTTTGGCCTCCTGAGTAGCTGAGACTACCGGCATGTGCCACCATGTCCAGCTAATTTTTTGATTTTTTTTTTATTTTTGTAGAGATGATGTCTTTCCCTGGTGCTTAGGCTGGTCTTGAACTCCTGGGCTCAAGCTGTCCTTCTACCTAAGTGCAGGGATTATAGGCGTAAGCCACCACACCCAGCCTGGCAGCACATATTGTTATTCATTATGCTGTACTAGCTAGCATCAGAGCAACTGCATTACAATCATTAGAACGGTTTATTCTTCCCTAATTAACAAATATCATATCTATATGCAAGCAGAATAACAAAAACATATGACAGTTTGTAGAAGTTTCTTTTGATCTGCCTTTAAGCAAAGGGTTTCCTTTTTTGATTACTCATCCTTATCACTCAAAGTTTTGATCACTCCTAAACATATGTTTATTTATAAACCATATATTTACCACTGCCTCAATATTATAAAACAGGAACAAAAGTAGAAATAAAGATGAGAGATGAAATGAACAGTTTAAAATTCATGCTAATATTTAACAATGGTGTGATAACTTTTACTCTCATTTTGATGAGAACAGTGACATTGGTGTGCTTCATTTAAACACAATCTTGGTTTTCTGATAGTTACTTGAACATCTGATACTAACTTCTGCTTATTTTTATGCTTGATTTTAATGAGTGATGCCTCACAAAGCATATGAGCTTAAAAATAAAAGAAGTGCGCTGTTGGATGTACCTACTAAATAATCACACTCATGGTTCCAGGTACCAATTATGCAAGTATTTTGTTGCTGTTCCATCGTCCCTGCTCTGAGCATGCTGTCTTTTCACATTTTTAACAGGTTGTTCAAAACTTGCTGAAATTCTTCATTTGGAAGAGTTGGACGGCGAAGCACATCTTTTAGACAACAAAATTATATAGTAATAGAAACATTTCAAATATGCTCTGTATTGTATATTCCCTATTTAAAAAAAACCCTTAACATAAAATATTTTGTTGTTTTAATTAATTTAAAACCTTCTGGTATTCTGGGATTGGAGAGTTTATGATTACAAGAAGAAAGTTTAGTTAATTAAAACATTTTAAAAACAATGTTATTGAGGTATAATTGTACATTTAAAATATACAATTTGACAAGTATTGACATCTGTATATATCCATGAAACCATCACTAGAATCAAGATATTGAACATCTATCACCTCCAGCAGTTTCCTTGTGCCATGTTGTAATCCTTCCTTCCTGCCCCTCCCGTACTGTTCCCCACCACCCTGCCCCTAGCAACTGCTGAGCTGTTTTTTGTCACTATAGATAACTTTGCATTTTCTATAAATGAAATCATGCAGCACATGTTCCTTTTTGCCTGACTTCTTTCAGTTAGCAGGATTATTTTGAGATTCATCTACATTGCTGTGTGTGTCAGTAGTTCATTTCTTTCTATTGCTGAGTTGTATTTCATTGTATGGATATACTACAATTTGTTTATCCATTCACCTCTTAGTGGACATTTGGATTGTTTCCAGGTTTTGGCTGTTATGAATAATGCTGTTGTTAACATTTACATGCAAACCCGTGTAGGCATATGCTTTTGTTTTTCTTGGATAAATACCTAAAAGTGGAAAGGCTAGGTCATACAAGGGTTGCATGTTTAACTTTATAAGAAACTACTGAGCTGTTTTCCAATGTGGTTGTACCATTTTACATTTCCACTGTAGTGTATGGGAGTTCGAGTTGTGGCAAATTCTGGTCAACACTTGGTGCATTAAACATTTTAGCTATTTTAATATGTGTGTAGTGATATCTCATTGTGGTTTTAGTTTGTATTTCCCTAATGGTAAATGATGTTGAACATCTTTTCATGTGCTTATTTGGTATTTGTATATCTTCTTTGATGATATGTTTATTCATATCCTTTATCCATTTAAAAAATGTGGAATTTTTTCACATGTTCTCACTTATAAATGGGAGCTAAATAATGTATACACATGGACATAGAGATTAGAATAATAGACAGTGCAGACTCAGAAGAGTGTGGAGGGGGGTGGATGATGAGAAATTACTTAATGGTACAATGTATGTTATTTGGGTAGTGGCTTATATAAAAAGTAGAGTTTTTCAGATTATAGAATTTTGAAGTTTTTTTTTTTTTCTTTTTTTTTTGAGTTGGAGTCTCACTCTGTCGCCCAGACTGGAGAGCAGTGGCCGCTGCCAGCCACCGCAGCCTCGACCTGTTAGGCTCCGGCGATTCTTTTGCCTCAGCCTTCCAAGTAGCTGGAGCTACAGGCACGTGCTACTACGCCTGGCTAGTTTTTTTGATTTACTGTAGAGATGAGGTCTTGCCAAGTTGCCCAGGCGGGTCTTGAACCCGCGGTCTCAGGCAATCCATTCACCTCAGCCTTCCAGAGTGCGGGATTGCAGGCTGAGCTACCGAGCCCGGCTGAATTTTGAAGTTTTAAAAATATATTCTAGATACAAGTCTTTATCAGATATACTATTTGCAAATATTTTCTTCCAATATATGGCTTGTCTTTTTCTTTTCTTTTCTTTTCTTTTTTTTGAGTTGGAGTCTCACTCCATTGCCCAGGCTGGAGTGCAGTGGCACACTCACAGCTACCCCAGTGTTGACTTGCTAAGGTCTGGCGATCCTTCCACCTCAGCCTTCCAAGTAGCCGGAACTACAGGTGCATGCTACTACACCTGGTTAATTTTTTATTTATTGTAGAGATGAGGTCTCGTTAAGTTCCCTGGGCTGGTCTCGAACCCATGGGCTCAGGCAATCCACTCACTTTGGCCTCCCACAGTGTTGGGATTACACGCTGAGCCATAAGCCCGGCCTATTTTCTTATAATTGTCTTTCAAAGAGCAAAAGTTTTAAATTTTGATGAAGTCTAATTTATCAAGTTTTGGATCATGTTTTAGGTGACTTATCAGAAATATTTGTATTTTTTGGATATGAATACCCATTTTTTTTAGAACAATTTTTGATAAGATTGTCATTTCTTTACTGATTGTCATTTCTTTTCTTTATCAAAAATGAAGTGACTGTAAACATAAGGATTTATTTCTGTACTCTCTATTCTGTTCCGCTGATTTATTTGTCCATCTTTATGCCAGTACTACACTCACTTGATTAATGTGGATTATATGTCTTGAAATCAAGTTGTGTAAGTTCCAGTTTTGGTCTACATATTTTGAATCTCACAATATATTGTTATTATTTTTTCTTCAAATAGTTGATTACATTTTAAAAGAAATTTAAGTAATAAGAGAAAAAGTATTTTTACCCATATTGTTGTCATTGCTTGTGCCCTTCATTTTTTTGGTAGATCCCTGTTTCTGCATGACATTATTTTCCTTATGCCTGAAGGACTTCTTTTAGCATTTTTTTTATAGTGCTTGTCTGCTGGTGATGAATTCTTTCAACTTTTGCATATCTGAAAAAGTCTTTAATTTGAATGATATTTTGCTGGGTGTAGGATTCTAGGTTGATGGTGTTTTGTTTTGTTTTGTTTTTCCTTCAATATTTTAGAATACTGTCTTTGTACTTGCATTGTTTCCAATGATAAACTTGCAATTTGTTTTCATCATTATATTTGTTCATCTGTATATAATGTGTCCCCCACCTCCCCCGACTGCCCCCCTCCATACCCTGCCACTCTGGTTGTTTATAAGATTTTCTCATTATTTCTGGCTTTAAGCAATTTTAATATGGTGTGATTTTCTTTAGTTTTATTGTGATTGAAGTTCATTGAGTTTCTTGGATCTGTGAGTTTATAGCATTCATCAAATTTGGGCCATTATATAAAAAAATACTTTTTCTGTGCTCCCACCTTCTTTGGTGACTTCAATTACATGCATAGAAGACAGCTTGAAGTTGTCCCACGGCTCATTACGTCTTTGCTCTTTTATTCAGTTTTTCTTTCTGTGTTTCAATTTGGATAGTTTCTATTGTTGTGTCTTCAAATTCACTGATCTTTTTGACTGCAATATCTAATTTGCTATTAATTATACCCAGTGTATTTTCCATCTCAGGCATTGTCGTTTTTATTTCTAGGTTTGATTTGAGTCTTTTTAAAAATATATTTCATGTCTCTACTTAATTTTTTGTACATATGGAATGCAATTATAATAACTGTTTCAGTGACTTCGCTAATTTTAACATTTGTGTTAATTCTAAGTCATTTTTGATTGTTTTTTTCCTTATGGGTCATATTTTCTTGATTTTTGCATACCTGTTAACTTTTTATTAGGTACCAGATATTGTGAATTTTACCTTCTGAGTACTGCATATTTTTGTATTACTTTAAATATTCTTGAGCTCTATTCTGGGATGCACTTAAATTACTTGGATACAGAGTGATCCTTTCAGGTTCTGCTGTTAGATTTGTTAGGCAGGATCAGAACAGTCAATAGACTAGGGCTAATTATTTCCCACTACTGAGGTAAGATCATTCTGAGTACTTTAGCCAGTACCCTGTGAATCATGAGATTTTCCAGTTTGGCTGATGGAAAAAAGCACTATTCTTGGTCCTGTGTGAATGACAGGTACTGTTCTTTTGAATCCTTTCAGGTGGTTCTTTCCCTGGCTTATAGTAGTTTCCTTACAGGCATACCATGTGCTGATCAGTCCTTTGCCGAATACTTGAGAGAAACCTACAGGTCTCTGGAGATCTCTCTCTCTCTCTCTCTCTCTCTTTCTGTGTAGCTGTCTTGGGTACTCTGTTCAGTCACCTGGGTTTTCCCAGACTCTTAGCTTTGTCTCCTCAACTCAGGGAGTTCATCAGGCTTGGATTCTTCCTCTCTGTACCATGGCCTGGAAACTCTTGAAACAGTATGCTGGGAAAAATCAAAGGGCTTATTTCATTTGTTTTCTATCTCTCAGAGATTATAGTCCTTCACTGCCTGGTGTTTAGTGTTTTAAAAACCATTGCTTCATATATTTTGTCCATTTTTTTCATTTTTTCAGGCACTGTGAAATTTTATTCCTTATTATTCCATCTTGACCAGAAGTAGAAGTCCACCGATATTTTATAATCCTCTATTGTGACCAATTATAATTTGGAGCTCAGTTTCAATTCTCATCCTTTAAAGGTGTAGACACCATCACATTCCTTGTTTGACATAGCTAAGTCAGTTCTAAATACCTATGTTCAAAAATACCCAGAATTTAGCTGGGTGCAGTGGCTCACACCTGTAATCCCAGCACTTTGGGAGGCAGAGACAAGAGTATTGCCTGAACCCAGGGGTTTGAGACAAGCCTGGGCAACTTGGTGAGATCTCATCTCAACAATAAATAAAAAAAATTAACTAGGTGTGGTGGCATGCACCGTAGTTCCAGCTACTTGGAAGGTTGAGGTGGAAGGATCACCTAAACCCAGCAGGTCAAGGCTGCAGTAGCTGTGAGTATGCCACTGTACTCCAGCCTGGGCAACAGTGAGACTCCAACTCAAAAAAAAAAAAAAAAATACAGGATCTAGCATATTGCAGTGTAAATCACACATTGCTAATCAATTTATATGTAAAACAGAACAGAACTTTGCTTAGCAAGAGTAGTTTAATTCAGGGCTTCTTGGTTAAACTCATCCCTTGAAAGGCTCTGGCTTACTTTTTCATATTCAGTGAGGTATTAATTTTGCCATAATTGTCTATTGTCCTTAGCCCAAACAGCAAAATACTTTTAGGTATCACTTTGGTGGGACATGACAATTCATTAGAATTTATATACAAAATCATCATATAATGACTACTTGTAAGTTTAGAGGAATCGTTTAATGCCAGTTCAGCCTTTTTTGCCCCTAAGCATAGGTCAATTTCACAATAGATGAAAAATCTTTTGTCATCTGTAAGGTCAACAACATAGTTCTTCACTTAAAAAAAAAGTGGTCTAAAACTTAAGTGATGTCTAGACAGTTTAACTCACATTTCTTCTGTATTCATTGAAAGAATGAATGTCATTTTCTAAGACATAGTTAGGTCTGAAAGCACGAATGACCATAGCCAAACTGACAAAATGAAATAGGTAACCTGGAGAGCTTTCTCTGTTTTCACAATACTTTGAGTACTTTACATATTTTAAAAACTCAGTCTTTATAACACAAGCCAATAGGGTAAGTACAGTTATTATCTTTATTTTACAAAAGAGGAAATTGAGGTACTGAGAGGTTCAGTAGCTTATCCAAGGCCCCACAGCTAGTAAATGGTGAAGTTGGGATTCAGATTCAGGCGGTCTGGTTCCAGAGTCCAGGCTTTTTACCACAATTCGCATACCTCCTCAGGAAAACAAAAACATTTTTCTCTCAGCTCTATTACTTCCCTTCAGTTTCTGTAGGTTTTAAGTTTCAACATATAAACACAAATAGATTTCTGGGTGAAGATATTCATTGGACACTTATTGAACTCATATTGTGTGTCAGACATTGCGCCAAGCTCCTGGGGGTATGATGTCCAGATATAGTACCTACCCTCAAGGAGGTCACATCTGGTAGAAGTTTCTAGTTTCAGTATAAGTACAGTATATTACCATCTTCACACTTAAATGTGGTCTGCATGTCTGGAAAAGGGAGGGTTACCAGTGTGCTCAACAAATGTATCACAGCAAAATCGATTGTATTTGCTACCCAGTGCAGGAATATTACTTGGTATTTTTCTAATTCATATCAGTTTCCATTTTGAGAACACCAACATTTATTTTTTATTGGAATACCATTCTAACAATGAATTCTATATTTTTGGTAATCTTTTTTATATTCTAGGCCCTTGCCCAAGGTCATATAGCTAAAAATAGCAGAGCTAGGATTTGAACCCAAGTCTGTCTGGCACCACTATCTTCATTATTCCATTCATCTGGTCAATTTGACCCAGTTTTTGGTTATTAAAACTATTCTTCAGAATTTGAAATAATTTGAGAGAGCTCTCTTCTTCTTGAAAACCAGCTGTGTTAATGTCTATTCATTGTTATTATTTCTTAATCTATGGGATTAGGATATAGATCGGATATATCCAGTTGGATATGGAATTCTATACATGTCCATTAAATCAAGCTTAATATGTTGTTCAACTTGTCTATATATTTACTAATTCTTTTCCCTGCTGAACTATCAGTAATGGAGAGAAGTATGCTAGCTGTTCATTTTGATGGTAGATTGTTTCCCCTTTGGTTTTGTATTTGCATTAAATATTAAACTGATTTTTTAGAAATAAATATACATAGTTGCTAATTAAACAAATCACCGTTTCTAAAATATCTTTTATATGGGCATGCATCCCCCAAGGATGCTATTTTAAGATATTTCGTCTGAGTCTTGACACCCCAGGACTAACACGGAACAAATTGTTCATCAGCACTCAGATTCTGACACTCGTGTTATCTGAGCCATGGTCTTCTCAGAAGATTATTCTTGCCCTTTTGACTATACACCTGCAACTAAATGTAAATGAAGAGTTTTAACAAGTATTCTTGAGCATTAGTTTCTCTATTAAACCCGAATATCCATAAATTGGGAGTATCTGACCAGCCACGGCTTTTCTAACTTCATATCTGTCTGGTGTTCTTATTGTAACTGTATTTGTGCCTTCAGTTATTTTTCTGAGTTCTGGTTTTCAAAATGTGATACACCATTTGTCATAAAATATATCACTTAATTCATTGCATATGAAAGCTTTATTTTTATTCCATATATTCTTTTTTGAATTTCTAGAGGACATCCTATGCTATGGTATGGATATAGTGATAGCGGTGAGGCAGGAGACAGGTTTTTCTTAAGATGTTAAGGATGGTTTTAGTCCCATTATGATTTCTTCTTTGATGTATGGGCTATTTAGAAGTGTCTTTTTATATTTTCAAAAAGTATTGGGATTAAAAATTATTTCAAGTTGACTTCTTATTTAATTCCCTTGACATCAGAGATGTGATAGGTATAAAAATGATTTATTTTGAAATTTACTGAGGCTTGCAGTACAGCCTAGTATGTGGTCAGTTTTGGGGGTAAATCTTCCATACATGCTTGAAAAAAATGTGATTCTCCTATTGAATATAGAATTTTTCATGTGTCCATGAGCTCATTTTTTTCTTTTTTCTTTTCCTTTCTTTCTTTCTTTTTTTTTTGTAGTTGGAATCTCTTTGTTGCCCAGGTTGGAATACAGTGGCATGCTCATGGCCACCCCAGTGTCGACCTACTGGGCTCTGGCGATCCTTCTGCCTCAGCCTTCCAAGTAACTGGAACTACAGGCGTGTGCTACCATGCCCAGCTAAGTTTTGGTCTCACCAAGTTGCCCGGGTTGGTCTCAAACCTGGAGGCTCAGGCAATCCATTCGCCTCAGCCTCCCAAAATGCTGGGATTACAGGCTGAGCCACCAAACCCAGTCCAAGCTCATTTTGTTGTCCAATTTGTTTATACATTTACTAGTTTTTATATGCTTGTACTATTAATAACTGGAACAATAAAGAAGTATATTAACCTCCCATTTTCATGGTCAATTTTTCAATTTTCCTCTCTTGTTCCCTTATATTTTGAGTTGTTTTATTAGTGTATATATGTTTCTTATTTCTATGTGATGAACTTCCCTATTCTTTATAATGTTTGTATTGTCTTCAACTTTTATTGGTAAATGGCAAATAGTAAATACTTTTAGATGTTAATATAGCTAGTAAATGTAGTTAATAGTAAATATTTTTAGATGTTAATATAGCTACCTCATCTTTCTTTTGATTAGCATTTACCTAGTGTATCTTTTTCCATCTGTTTACTTTCAATCTTTACTTGAATTTGTGTTTTAGATGTGTCCTTTATAATGGTACATAGCTGGATTTTTTTTCTTTCATCTAATCTGCTAGTCCCTGTATTTTAAAGGATGAGTTTTGCTCATATGAGTTTTATATTCATCGATATATTTGAACTTGCTTTTACCATCTCATCTTTTGTTTTCTCTTTGTCTGAATTTTTTTTCTATGTTTTCCTTTGCCTTTTACTTTTTTGTCCTTAATATGTTTTATTCACCCACTACTGAGTCTGCAAGATCTCATCTTAAGCAAATTGGCTGGTAAAAGGGTTAGTGTTGGAAACAACAGCAACCCATAGTGGAAGGTGGGGCTGGAGGTGGGCTATGGCTTTTTTTGAAAGGAGTTGGGTTGGCAAGTGATGGGGAAGGGAGGAAGGGAGCTAATAGAGTCCATGGCTGATGGAC
Source organism: Carlito syrichta (assembly GCF_000164805.1). Classification (NCBI taxonomy): domain Eukaryota; kingdom Metazoa; phylum Chordata; class Mammalia; order Primates; family Tarsiidae; genus Carlito; species Carlito syrichta. The sequence continues at coordinate 145,780 of NW_007251085.1, forward strand.
TTCAATTTTTTTATTTTACAAACTTGAGACAAGGATATATGATGAGACTGGAGGGAAAGGAAGTGGGAATGTGAGATGAATGAAGACTTAAACTAGAACTCAATGGGAGTAGGTAAAGGAACTGAATAAGCACAAGTAGCAGGATTTATGGGTGACAGTGAGAGTCCAGCTGAGGTTGTAGACTAGGAATTATGTAGTACCTGGGTATGGGAGCAGATAAGGTAGGCTATACTGCAGGTTTGGGATTTTCATGGGCAGTTGTAGCAGAGGGATGAAGGTACATGGATATGGAAGCTACTGGTGAGAGAGGTTCAAATGTTAAGCCCTCTGTAGTTCAGGATGGGAAGGGAAGGAAGATATATCAGCAGGAGGCAAGTGGACCAAGATAAAATGTAGGGCTCAAGAGACTATGGTCTTTATAAGGTTGAAGAATGGGTATAGTGGGAGTGAGCTGTGGTTGGCAAGTGAAGATTCTTGAATTTAAGATTTAACAGGGGAGCATTTATGATTGGTCAGGTCCATGAGTGAAAAATAAAGGGAAGGTATACAATGTTAGCAGTTCCATTTTCTTATGGTACTATCTTTATTTCCTCCAAGATCTTCTTACTTCCCTGATTTTTGATATTATTTGGTCTCATTATCATGCCAATGTGCCTTTCTCATCACAATTATGCTGCTGCCTCTCCACAAGCACCAGTTTTCTAATAATCTGGTATTGTTCTCATTTCCAGTGCGTCTGTGCTATCCTTGGTTTTTAGCTGACAGGTAACTGGTAATACCTATTTTATCTAGGAGCCACTGATTTTTTGGCCAGTGCTCTAGCCATAATCACACATGGGAATTCGTTTCCACGATGCTCTTTTTAAAAAAAAAAAAATTGAGACAGGGTCTAACTCTGTCACCCAGGCTAGAGTGCAGTGGCATAGTTGTAGCTCACTGCAGCCTCCAACTCCTGGGCTCAAGCAATTTTCCCACCTTAGCCTCCTGAGTAGCTAGGGCTACAGGCACCTGTCACCATGCCTGGATAACGACAATGCTTTTGATTACTCTGTTCAATATTTTATAATTGCTTGGATCATGATCCTGCCTGGATAGAGCCAGTAGAGCACCAGCTCTAGAATCAACTTGCCCGGGCTGAATCCCAGCAACTTCACTTACTTGTTCTTTATTCTTGGGCAAACTTGCCTAATCTCTCCTGAATCCTTACCTGCACTATGGGGATAATAGTAGTCACTTTTGGTGGTGGTGAAGGGTTAAATTAGCTAATAAATTTAATGTACTTGTTTGCCACATGGTAAATTCTCAATACATGGAACAGTTGGGGTTACAGTGACAGTGATGATGATCAGTAAGTAATATTGGAAGCATATGCAACACTATATACCAGATATTGTGTTAGGCACTGGGACAGATACATAGGAGATTATTGAAAAAGTTCTTGTTTTCATGGAGAGTATATATTCTCTTTGAGGATAAGAACTAAGACTTCCTCAAGACTATCAAATAAAGGGCAAAAGGCCTGTGAAAGAGGTTTTGCATCTTATAGTTTAATAAAGACCAGGAAATAGACAAGTCAAAATATTGAGGTTCAGGAACCAGTGTAGGCTTGTTGTGTTGTTTATAATCTTTATTGTCTTGTAGTTAATTAGTAAAAAAAAATAATAAAACAAAGTAAAAAGAGCTTGTCGTCTAGTTTCAGGGGAGAGCAGATATGACCTTCATTTACGTTTTCACTCTCTGTCCACCATGGGCTCTTTGACTCCCATGGCTACTAAATGTTTATTTTTAGATACAGTTTTTCTTCCCATGGCCCAGCCCTGTGTCTCCAACTACTTTTTAAGACCTAATTACCTGAATGTCCAGTATGTAACACAAACTTAATATGGTTAAAACAAAACTGCTTGCCTTACTTCCAAACTGGTTTCTTTCCTTAGATCTTCTGCTGTTTTGAGGGCTATCCCCTAGCCAGTCAGTTGTTTGACCTAGATATATGAGCTAGACATCTTTGACTTCCCTTCTTCATACTCTCCACTCAGTCACTCCATTCTGTCATTTCTACTTCTCAAATAGATTCTCTGTTCTTTCTTGCTTGCTGGCTCAGGCCTTTATCATTTTAGGAGATTAAGCAAGTATTTGCACTCCAAACATTGTGATTAACCTTTTAACACACATTATTTAATTTTCTTAACAACCTTTGAGGTAGGTCATTTTGTAGATGAGAAACCAGAGGGTCAGAAATAAAATGACTTGTCCTGCTAGGCAAGATAGTGTGTGCCTACAGTCCCAGCTACCTCGGAGGCTGAGGCAGGAGGATTGCTTGAGCCCGAAAGTTCAAGGCTAGCCTAGGCAATACAGTGAGACCCTTTCTCTAAAAAAATTTTTAAAAATGACTTGTCCAATTGGCTAGAGGCCAGTTAGTAGATCTAGGTTGTCTTTTGCTTGGACTATTGTAATAATGTCTCTGCCTTCTTCGTATTGTTTCCTTCTTGGAGATATAAAAGGAAGACTGTGTCAAAACAAATCAGAACTATATAAAGTTAAGACCTCATCTCTACAATAAATCAAAAAATTAGCCGGGTGTGGTAGCACGCGCCTGTAGTTCCTCTACTTGGAAGGCTGAGGCGGAAGGATCGCCGGAGCCCAGCAGGTCGAGACTGCAGTGGCCGGGAGCGGCCACTGCACTCCAGACTGGGTGACAGAGTGTGACTCCAACTCAAAAAATAAAAATAAAAAAAGTGAAAGTTGCCCCTTCCCGATTCTACTCCCCAAGAAAAACTAATGATAATGGTTTTTCTTCTAGACTTTTCTTTTTGCATATACAAATGTTTAGATAAATACTTTATGAAAGAGATCTTTTGGCATTGTTCAATGCCTTTTTTTCACTCATAGACATATTTTCATGTCAGTACATATATATCTACTACATTTTTAATGGCTGTATAGCATTCCATTACATGGACATATGATTTTGTATTATTTTGTTAAATGATTCTTCTGTTAAGAAAGTTTTTTTTTGTTCTTATGAATAATCTTGCAGTAACATTCTTGTGCATACACCCTTACATACACTTTTGTGTGAATATTTCTATTAGGTAGACTATTAGAAGTGGTATTTCTTGGTTAAATAATATACCTATTTTAAAATAGTTGTACTACCATATTGCCCTTCAATTTGTTCTCTGAGTTAATCTTTCATATTATAGCTAGAGTAATCTTTGTAAAATAAATTTGATCATGTGATTTTTTAGCATCACAAAGCACCCAAGGTATTTGGTGGATTTCTATTGTCTATATAATACATGTTAAAATTCTTAATTTTTAAAAGTATTTAAGGCCCAAATCATCTTTCCTACCATTCTCCCCCGCCAACATATATGTACTCTGTTCGATAAGGCAAAATTCACCTCTTCTATAAAACTTCCCATGTATATAGTGCTCTCTCTCCCCTTTTTAGGCAAGATAGAATTAGGTTACTTTTGTCTCTAAATTTCCATGGCACTTAATTTATATTCCCTCTGATAGTGTTTAGTACATTGTACTATATTTATGTGTGTCTGTCTCCTCAGCTACTCTGTGAACTTCTTCAGGGCAGGAACTGTGTCTTACTCATCTCTGTATACCCAGGACTTCGCACAGTGTCTGACAGAGTAGTGCTTCACAAATGTTCATGAGATGGGGGAAGCTGTTCTTGAGGTAGTGCTGATCAATAAGAACTTTGGGAGGTGCAGTAGGCGGTGGAGTTTTTGAAGCATAGCAGAAAGCTGACTGAATCCTGGCAAGTTGGAAACTGGTCAGAGATACAGAAATGGGCCTAAATTGGCAGGAATTCTCATGTGCTTTTCCACTAGAGACCAGCTGCTTGATTATTTGGGTTAGTAGACTTGGGACTGGAGAATATTTAAGGTATTAAACATTAGATGATTGAGGACTCACTGGGTGGAAGGGGAGATTGACTCAGCCGTTCTGTGCTCTTTCCAGACTAAGATGCTTATGCTGAAAGACCCAACCCTTTCTCAGTAAAGAGTAACATTTTCTTCCTAGAGTCTATCATACTGTGATCTATCACAGAAACAAAGAACAGAGTACCACATGTTCTCACTCATAAGTGGACCCTGAACATTTGCCATAATACTATAAGAAAGGGATTGGCGGTAGTGGGATACTGCTGGGGTGGGAGTGGGGACACAACATCAATAAGTGTACCTGATCTCAAATCAAGCAAAGTGGGGACCAATGAGAGGCCCAAACTTTACCTGTACGATGACCACTTGTATATCTAATCCTGAATTGTACCCCATATCTTTAAAATAAAATATAAACATTTAAAAAGAAAAGAAAAATCAAAGCCTCTTCATTTTCAGGGCATGATTCATGTGGGAGTAGAAATGGTAATTGGGTCAGATACTTCTCCTTTGTCTCTTTAGCTTGGCTCAAGGGGGAGGTAGTTTATTGAAAGACCCTAGGGCTGTGGACCTATTCTGTAGTAAATAATTTGTGTGAAATTAATTCTTCTCTCATTTCAGGCAACTCTGGTAGCTCTCCTTGTCTGGTTACTTTGAAGAAGGAAGAGTAAAAGAGAAAGTAGAATAACATGTCAGAGATACTGGACCTCTCTTTTCTGTCTGAGGTGGAAAAGGACTTGATCCTCAATGTTCTACAGCGAGATGAGGAGCTCCGGAAAGCAGATGAGAAAAGGATTAGGTAAAAGACCTACCAAGAAGCATGGGTCCCCAGGCCTTTGACCAATATTATCTGGGCTTTTTCTTATATCTCCCATCTGACTTTTGGAGAAACTTATGTTTACCACTCCTCTTTGGGTCAAGTTGGGCTCTGAGTTTGTTGCTTTCACAGAACCAATTAGTCTTACTGTCCTTACTCCTCAGCCCCTCTCCATTCAGCCTATGCAGATCCTGAATCTACTTGCACTTCTCTTTTGGATCTTGGCAGGCGACTGAAGAATGAGTTACTGGAGATAAAAAGGAAAGGGGCCAAGAGGGGCAGTCAACACTACAGTGATCGAACCTGTGCCCGGTGCCAGGAGAGCCTGGGCCGTTTGACTCCCAAGACCAACACTTGTAGGGGTTGTAATCACTTGGTGTGTCGGGACTGCCGCATCCAAGAAAACAATGGTATCTGGAGGTGCAAGGTGTGCGCCAAGGAAATGTAAGTGTCACTTATGGCTGAATAGAGAGTGGAGATGAGGCTCCAACTGTGGTGAGAATTTCTTTCCTCAGTCCTTGTTGGTTGAATAACAAGAGCTGTTCTTTATTCATTGGTCATTTTCTTTTATTTCTTCTCAGAGAGCTGAAGAAAGCAACTGGGGACTGGTTTTATGACCAGAAAGTAAATCGCTTTCCTTACCGCACAGGCAGTGAGATAATCAGGATGTCTCTGCGCCGCAAACCTGCAGGTACTGGACCTGTCTAGAGATGGCTCCCTGTGACACATCCTCTGCTCTGGAATGCTGGTGTATTCTGGCTGGTGGTGTCTTAATTCCGTGGGTTCAGCTGGTTTGTAGGGAATTAGAAGAGATTATATTGCTATTTTTTCTGAAAGATGGTGTGTTTCAGGGGACATGTTATGAGGCTTGTTTTCGTTTTCTTCCTTCATGACCACCACTCTGCCATACTTTTGTTTGTTATGAAGTGAATAAAAGAGAGACAATGGGGCAGTCCCTCCTTCATCAGACACAGATGAGTGATATCTGGCCAGGAAGAAAGATCATTCAGGAGCAACAGAAGGATCCCAGGTAAGAATCAAGTAATTGTTTAAAAAAATGTCATTACTTCTTTTATTCTTTTTCTTACTTCTGTTTATAAAATAATAGATGTTAATTATAGGAAAATTTGGAAAGTACAGAAAAGAATAAAGAATGAGGGAGAAAAATCATACCTGATCCCACTATTCATATGTAAACATTAACATTTTGGCATATTTACTTAGTTCTTTATAAGAACAATTTGAAGAAAAATGAAAATAACACATTATTTATTTATTTTTATTTATTTATTTATTTTTTGAGTTGGAGTCTCACTCCATTGCCCAGACTGGAGTGCAGTGGCCACTTCCGGCCACCGCAGCCTCAACCTGCTGGACTCCGGCGATCCTTCCAGCTCAGCCTTCCAAATAGCTGGAACTACAGGCACGTGCTACCATGCCCGGCTGATTTTTTGATTTATTGTAGAGATGAGGTCTCGCCAAGTTGCCCAGGTGGGTCTCGAACCCGCGGGTTCAGGCAATCCACTCACCTCAGCCTCCCAAGGCACGGAATTACAGGCTGAGCCACTGAGCCTGGCTAATAACACATTATTTAAAATATAACCAGTATAGGAAACAAGAAAGAAGAAAGCAGGTTGGGTACAGTGGCTCTCGCCTATAATCCCATCACTTTGGGAGGCCAAGGCGGGAGGATTGCTTAAGGCCAGGAGTTCGAGACCCTTCTAATCAACATGGTAGGACCCCATGTCAACCAAAAAAAGCTAGGTGTAGTGGTGAGGACTGTAATCCCAGCTGCTTGGGAGGCTGAGGCAGGAGGATCACTTGAGCTCAGGAGTTTGAGGCTGCAGTGAGTTGTGATTACACAGCTGCACTCCAACCTGGCCAGCAGGTGAGGCCCAGTCTTTAAAAAAAAACAAAAAGGAAAGAAGAAAACAAGAGTCACTCAAATTTCTACTACCCCAGTTTTGGTATTATGTGAAAATCATTTCATATATCTTCTGTGTGTATAGAGTGGTGACTGCATAGATAAGCAGAAAAATCTTTAAAATATTAAATCATAATATAATAAATTAAAAACATTCTGTTTAATTTTACTTGAATTTAACATAAAATACTGAAATAAAATGGGAGAATTGCTAGTTTTCAAATAAATATTTCTTTACTGTAAAACGTATTAGTTATTAACATTCCTCTGAGCTTTAGAAGAAATATTATGAAAACCATTGAGCAGTTAGTCACATTTCAAGTGATTTTTTTTGGTAACAGTTTTATTGAGATATAATTTACATACTATCTGATTCACCCATGTATGGTGTACAATGCAAGGTTTTTAATATATTCACAGAATTGTGGAATCATCACCTTAATTGATTTTAGAAATTTTCATCACCTTAAAAAGAAATTTTTTAACCTTTAGCTAGCACCCATTCCAACCTCCTTATCCTTCCCTATCCCTAAGCAATCATCCATTTTCTGTCTCTGTATATTTACCTATTCTGGATATTTCATGTAAATGAAATTTTACAATGTGTGGTCCTTTTTTTACTAGCTTCTTTCACTTAACGTAATGTTTTCAAGATTCATTCATGTTGTAGCTTCATTCCTTTTAATGGCTAATTAATGTCCCATTATATGTATATGTATATGCCACATTTTGTTTATCTATTCATCTATTGATGAACGTTGTGTGTTGTTTCCACTTTTTGGCTATTATGAGTAATGCTACTCAGTTCTTTGTTTCTGTGAAAGATCACTCAGTATTATAGACTCTAAGTCTATCCAGGTTGCTGTGAAGTCACATGTTCTCACTCATAAGCAGACCTTGAACAATTATCGTAATACTACAAGAGAATGATTAGCAGTAGTGGGAAACTGCCAGGAGGGGGGCAGGGAAGCGGGATTGGCGGTAGTGGGAATCTGCCTGGGGAAAGGGGGCACATCTCATTAATAGGGGTGCCTGCATGATGAACATGTGTATACCTAACCCTGAATTGTACCCCACATCTTTAAAATAAAAGAGTAACGCTGCTATGAACATTTGTTACAAATTTTATGTGGATGTATATTTTCATTTCTTTAAGGTACATACCTAGGAGTGGTGTTGGTGGTCTACCATTTAAAAAATTTATTTGTTTCAATGTTAAACATTATTGGTGGACTATTTACTATGAAAGAGGAAGAAGCTACCTTTCTTATACATTTTCCCAATTCTTTTTCCCTATTGCCACTACTTGTTGCTCAAATTATTTTTTCTTTGTCAGGGTTTATAACATTGACATTCTCTTATATAACTATTATTCATCTGCTTGTTTTATTTGTTTAGTTTTAGTTTTATATTTACAATGATTGCTTGCTTGCAACCAGGCCTTATGCCATGACTTTTCTAGTTCTGAATTCTTTGATTTATTTCTTGGTTGTCTGGATTTCATCATTGAGAAATTCCTTCAAGAAGGGCTTGCTGGTGCTATATTTATTGCATTCTTTTGTGTTAATGTCTGCCAAGTGCCTTTATACTTGAATAGTATCTTGGCTGGTTATTATATTCTTGGGTCATATTTTCTTTCCCTCAGAATGTTGTAGACATAGTTCCATTGTCTTCTGCCACTGAATGTAACTGTGAAGAAATCTGAGGACACTTTGACTCTTGTTTTTCTTTATTGTGGGTAACTTTGTATGTGTGTGTGTGATTGAATTTGCCTGAAAATTATTTTTTCTTGAAATTTAGCAAGAAAAACAAGGATGTAGCTCAGTGTTGATCATTCTATGTCATTTTTCATGATGTGCAATGTGTCCTTGATGAGTTCTTTCTTTATTGCTGGAAAATTCTGTATTATGTCTCTGAACTCTTTTCTCTCTGTTTCATTAGTTAAGTTCTCCACCTCAGAGATATTAGATTTTCTTATCCTCCATTTCTTTCATTATTTTTTGATTGTCTAAAGAAATTTAAAAAGAGAGAAAGATAAAAACAATTAACCATGTTCAGCCCAACTCATTTCTCTGTGCTATTAGTCTGGTTTTCAGCTATTTTTCTTCCCCTCCCCTTCTTCTTTCCCCCTCCCTTTCTTACGTTTTGCTGTTTCTAATTTAATTATTTGAATAAATTCATCTTAATTAGGTTTTAATTTGTTCTTTGCTCTAATCTTCTTTTTCCTGTTATTTAAAAAAAGCATCTTGTATTTGAACTCTTACACTTTATTGAATTTTTATTCTTATTTAGTTTCCCTGTAGTATAAAGCATTCATAAGAAATCTACTTATTTTCCTAGGGTTATATTCTTCTCCAGAATAGATTCTTTTTTTTTTTTAATTATAAAGATGTGGGGTATAATTCAGGGTTAGATATACAGACGTTGATTACGCAGGTACCCTTGTTGATGAGGTGTGACCCTCCCTTCCTTAGCAGTTTCCCTCAACTGCCAATCCCACCCCCCCTTGACAATTTTCCACTACTGCCAATCCCTTTCTTATACTATTATAATTGTTTAGGGTCCACTAATGGGTGAGAACATATGGTACTCTGTTCTTTGTTTTTGTGATAGATCACTGAGTATGATCGACTCTAAATCCATCCAAGTTGCTGCAAGTCCATATATTTGTCCTTTTTTATGGCTGCATAATATTACATTGTGTATATGTACCACATTTTTTAAAACCAGTCCAGCTTCAATGGACAACATGGTTGGTTCCATGTTTTTGCTATTGTGAATAGCAACAAGCATATGTGTGCAGGTACCTTTTTTGTGGAATGATTTGAGTTCCTCCGGGTATATTCCCAATAGGGGAATTGCTGGGTCATATGGAAGGTCAATTTCTAGTTCTTTCAGAAATTGACACATTGTCTTCCAAAGAGGTTACACTAGTTTGCATACCCACCAGCAGTGTAGAAGTGTTCCTTTCTCTCTGCATCCTTGCCAGCATCTGTTGTTGTTTTATTAATGATGGCCATTCTTACCTGGGATAGGTGGTATCTCAATGTGGTTTTGATTTGCATTTCTCTGATGATGAGTGAGGCTAAGCACTTTTTCATGTGTCTGTTGGCTGCCTGTATATCTTCTTTTGAGAAGTGTCTATTCATGTCTTTGACCCACTTTTTAATGGGTCTGTTTGTTTTTTTCCTTTTGGCTTGTTTGAGTTCCTTGTAGATCCTAGATGTTAGGCCTTTGCCAGATATATAGTTGGCAAATCTTTTTTCCCATTCTGTGGGCTGTCTCCCTGCTCTCTTGATGGTTTATTTGGCTTTGCAGAAGCTATTCAGCTTGATGAGGTCCCACTTGTCTATCTTATTTCTTAAGGTATGGGTACTTAGGGTTCTGAATAGGAATTGATTGCCAGTTCCAATTTCTTCTATAAGAGTGTCTCCTGCGTTTTCTAACATTCTTATGGTTTGAGGTTTTATGTTTAGGTCTTTGATCCATTTAGAGTTCATTTTTGTATATGGTGATAGGTAGGGATCCTGTTTCAATCTTCTGCATGTGATTAGCCAGTTTTTCCAGCACCATTTACTGAATAGGTGCTGAGGTTCTCCTCTCCCCAGTGGTTGTTGTTGGAGGCTTTATCAAAGATGAGTTGGTTGAGAAATTGAGGCTTTGCTTCCAGAATCTCTATCCTGTTCCATTGATCTATATGCCTGTTCTTGTACCAATACCAGGCTGTTTTGATTACTGTAGCATTATAGTAACGTTTGAAGTCTGGCAGTGTGATGCTTCCTGCTTTGTTTCTGTTACTAAGGATTGTTTTGGCTATTTGTGATCGTTTATGTTTCCATATGAATTTCTGTACTGTCATTTTCAGGTCTGAGAAGAATAATGTTGGTAACTTAGTGGGTATTGCATTGCATTTGTAGATTGCCTTTGGTGGGATGGACATTTTAACAATGTTGATTCTTCCTATCCTTGAGCATGGAATATTTTTCCATTTGTTTGTGTCTTCTTAGATTTCTTTGAGCAGTGTTTTGTAATTCTCGTTATAAAGGATCTTCACTTCTCTGGTTAGAAAGATACTGAGGTATTTCATATTTTTTGTGACTATTTTGAATGGGATTGTACTTTTAATTTGGGTTTCTGCCGCCTTGTTGTTGGTGTATAGGAATTCAACTATCTTTTGCACATTTATTTTGTACACCGAGACTTTGCCAAAGTCCTTTATCAGTGCAGGCAGATTTTTGATAGATTTTCTTGGATTTTCGAGGTATAGGATCATATCCTCAGCAAAGAGGGTTAACTTGACTCCCTCTTTTTCTATTTGGATACCCCTGATTTCCTTCTCTTGTCTAACTGCCCAAGCTAGGACTTCCAACACAACATTTAACAAGAGGGGTGAGAGTAGGGAGCCTTGGCTTGTTCCAGTTTTCAGGGGAAATGTTTTCAGTTTCTGTCCATTTAGCAATATGTTAGTTGTGGGTTTATTGTAGATGGCACTTATTATTTTGAGTTATGTTCCTTCTATACCTAGGTACTTGAGGGTTTTTATCAAGAAGGGATGCTGGATTTTATTAAAAGCTTTTTCTGCATCTAGTGATATAATCATGTGGTTCTTGTTTTTACATCTCTTGATGTATTTAATTACATTTATGGTCTTGCGAATGTCGAACCAGCCCTTGCATCCTGGGGATGAAGCCTACTTGGTCATGGTGGGTGATTTTTGAGATGTGTTTTTGGATCTGATTTGCTAGAATCCTGTTTAGGATTTTTTGCATCTATGTTTTTTCTTTTGTGCCTACTTTGTGTAGGCGAATTACTATGTGTCTAGGGGTTGGTCTTCTCTTTTGATGTCTTGTGGGGGTTCTCTGTATCTCTTGTGCTTGGCTGGTCACATCTCTGGTGAGATGGGGAAAGTTTTCTTGGCTTACCTCCTGGAATACTTGTTCCAAGTTGTTCTCCATTTCTCTTTCCTCATCTGGTATACTAATCAGCATAGATTCGGCCTCTTGATATAATCGCACGTCTCTTGTAGGCTTTGTTCTTTCTTTCGGAGTCTTCTTTCTATATTTTTTACAGATTGGGTTAATTCCATGTTCTGGTCTTCACGTTCTGGGATTCTTTCTTCAGCTAGATTAATTCTGCTTTCCGTGCTTGTCATCTTGTTATTTATTTCCTGGATGAATTTTTTTATTGCCAAAATCTCTGTTACAAGTTCTTTCAGTGTTGCGTCTTATCTTTCTTGAGTCTTATTCACTCTTTCCATCCATTTCCTAATCCCTATCATGTTATTGGGCCCGCCATTGGTGACTTCCATTGTTTGGGCACCAAGGTCTGATTTTTCAGGAGTTTTGTCTTTGGTACACTTGAAATTGCTTGTGGTCTTCCTTTGGTTTTTCCTCATCTGTGACAGATGTCTTTTTTTTTGTCTTTAGTTCTGTTATTCAGTCTCAGTGGGAGAGCCTTTCCCTTCTGATGTTTGCTCAGTCCTCTATTCTTTCTTGATCTGGGCTTTGGATTTGATCTATTTAGAAATATAATGGTGAATGGGAAGCTTTGTTGTCTCTTGTAGTTTTTGAAATTTGACTAAAGTATGGGATGAGGCACTAGGATTCAGAAACTACTTGCAAATTACAGTGTTCACTTATTGTGGTATGTGTTCCCTGAGACACACTCCCCACCACTACTCTATATGACAATGCAAAGCAGAAACCAATGGAAAAGACAATTGAGCACACACAGACACAGACATACACACACACCACAAAACAAACTGGAATAACAAAGTGCAACAAAACAAAGAACAACAATAAAAAAACTAAGGAAACTAAACACATACACTCACACACACACACACACCTAGCACAAAGTGAATAGAGAAGAAAAACAGAAAGATTGGGGAAAAAAGAATTCAGAACAAACACTCATACATATATTGACACACACCTTAAATTATAAAAAATGAAAATAAAAAACCTAGAAGAACAAAAGAGCAAAAACTAATAACAAAATTGAAAGACGAATGCTCAGTCATTCATATACACACATAAACAGAAAACAATAAATAAAAGAATAAGAAACATAAAAAGAAAAAAATTTGGGGTGGTGCAGATCAAACCCTCACATACACATTCATGCACAAAGGAAAAATATTTTAAAAATAGATGAACTAGCAAACAAAAAGTCAAAGCATTTTAAAAAATTTAAAAAAAATAACAAAACCCAAAACCCACAGGTCATAAGAGAGAAGATAGACAAGTGGGACCTTATTAAACTGACAAGC
>NW_007251085.1:158996-214863 GCF_000164805.1 Carlito syrichta
AGGGTATGGCGAAAGGGAACACTTCTACACTGTTGGTGGGAGTGTAAACTAGTGCAACCTCTGTGGAAAGCAGTGTGGCGATTCCTAAAAGCTCTAAATATCAACCTCCCATATGACCCCACAATCCCCCTACTGGGAATATATCCTGAAGAACTCAAATCACTCTATTAAAAAGATACCTGCACACGTATGTTTATCGCGGCATTGTTCACAATAGCAAGAACCTGGAAGCAACCGTGCTGCCCATCAAAAGAGGACTGGATTAAAAAAATGTGGTACATATACACAATGGAATACTACGCAGCCATAAAAAAGAACAAAATCATGAATTTCGCAGCAACCTGGATGGAACTAGAGTCTATAATACTGAGTGACTTCTCACAGAAACAAAGATCCAAGTATCACATGTTCTCACTCATATAATGGACCTTGAACATCCAATGTAATACTATAAGAAAATGACTGACGGTACTGGGAAACTATTGGGGGGATGGGATTAACAGTAGCAAATATCTGTCTGGGGATGGGGAAACATCTCTTATCAACAGGGTGCCTGAATGAAACGTAATTGTATACCTAACCCTTAACTATACCCCACAACATCATAATTAAAAAATAAAAAATAAAATAAAAAAACCCCTGCCCTCTTGTGGCGGACTCTGTAATTGTTCCTCTAATGAGTTCTCTCCTGCAGAGCCACCTCTTTCACTCTCTCCTCAGTGTCTGGAGCAGGGAAGGAGGTGGGGCAGTGAAGGTGGGTGGGACTGCAGTCCTTCCCTCCCATTCTCATATGGTTAGGGAGATCTCCTCCCATGGGGAGGTGCAGGGTTTTCTCTTCCCCAGGTATGTACTCGCCGGGGGTGCCCTTGCCAGCTGCCAGGCCTGTCCTGGAATGGAGTTCTCTTATTGTGACTGACGTCCACGCTACGCCTGGGTTTGTCCCTCTCAGTTATGGCCTAGCTATGTGGGTCTGACATTTGGAGGATTGCTGTGGAGGAGGGGGTTTGGGTCAGCCCTGGACTCACCACTGATCTCTTTGGAACCTTCCTCATCCTTTTCTGACCACACCCTTTGTGTCTCGGCTGGATCAGGGTGGGGGTGGGACACCTGGAACTCAGCACTTGTCAGGTCCCCCCCCGAAGTTTGTGCTTTCAGGATATTCCCTCTGGGTCACAATCATTCCCTGAGTAGTTGATCCACAAGTCACAGAGATCAGGTCTGTTGCTCCATGGTGAGCAAGTTGGAGCACTTTCCTGCCCTACCTTCAAGATGGTGGTGGGGTGCCTCTCTTGTTCTCTTGTCCTCTTCCGTGGGACTTTGCCTCTGGACTTCTTTCGTAGCCCCTGCTGCCAGTGCCCTGCCAAGCGCTGAAGTGGTAAGGCAAAGCCTGGAGTCAGCAGTCTCTCCTGCCAATCGTGAGGGAAAGCCTGGGGCAATAGTCTCTCCCCGCTGCTTTTCTCCGGAAAATTTCTGTTAGTTTTAAAAAAACATGGCACTCGGCTTCTGGGACCTCGGAAGAGCCAGGGACCAAGCAGAGAAGCTGCAGCACCAGCTATTGCACCAGGGGCCTGACCACTTGCTCTTGAGGCCCCACGTAGACAGTCTCTCCTAGCATTTTCTTCCCAGGGAGGGTTTTGTTGATTTAAAAAAAAAAAGAAAGGAAATGGTGCTTGGTTTCTGCATCCAGTGAATCATTAGGGTCCAAGCCCAGCAGCTGTGGCACCAGCTGCTGTACCAGGTAGAGCCCTGGCGGCTAGCTCCCTAGCCCTCACTCAGCCAGCCACTTACACACCCACTCGCTCACCAGCATGTACACAAAATTTTCCATACACTCACACGCTCACACTGGGACTCGCATAGTCTGACTGGCTTGGCTGCCTTCTTCCCCCTGCCTCCAGCTGTGATTTTTTGAACTTTATGACTTGAGGTTTTATTTTTGCCTCATTTGGTTGCTGCTGGTGAATTTTGGGCTGTGTGTGTGTTGTTACAAACTTTCTCTTAACCAAAGGGAAATGACACTATCACTTTTTATATGATTGTTTGGATGCTACATGGAGGGGCCCCCAAAATGGAATTTATTTATAAAAACTTTGTATTCTTACATGTTTAAACTTTGTTCAACTTCAAAGTACTCTCTGTTTAATGCAGAACACCTATTGAGATGCTTTTTCCACTGCTCAAAACAGATTTGGAACTTGTCAATTTTCATATATTTTAGTGCTTCTGTCGTTTTTTTGTTTCACCTCTTCCATGTGGGCACTTTTTTTTTTTTAATCTGGGGAAACAAAATGAAGTCACTGGGGGCCACATCTGGTGAATAGGGAGGGTGGAGCATGGGGGTCATGCCATTTTTGGTCCAAAACTGCTGAACATTCAGTGCAGTATAGACAGGTGCACTTGTAAATCACCCATCATGAAATGGCAAATGCTTTGAAAGAGTTTAAAAAAAAAAATGCACTGAAGCCAAACATAGCCTCTTACAACAATGCTAGCTGGCACACTGATGCTAATGGGTTTCTAGAATACTTACCCCGTCGGAGAAGCCTATCCTACAAGGGCTCACCTTTCAAAAAATAATTCTGTGTTTTTTGGGTCTCCCCTTGTATATTAATGCATAATATACACATATATAAAGTAAGTCTACCAGTAACCTCACTGCCTCTGCCCCAGACAATTATTGTTGTCATGCATAGTTTTGGCATATGGGATACCAAACTAAGAATATGTGTTGGATTTCTAAATTTTTAAATTTTTAAAAAAAGATCATACTATACACATGTTAAGTTAAAAAAATGAAAGAAAAAGAACTTTAAGACTCAATAATATAGCCAATCCCATATTAAATGGGCAAAATATTTGAAAAGGTGGTCCACCAAAGATATGTCAAATGCACATGAAAAGATGCTTAGCATCATTGGTTATTAAAAGTGCAAATTAAAATCACAATAAGATATAGCTATATGCCTACTAGAATGGCTAAAATTAAAGGCTGACTACACCAATTGTTGGTGAAGATGTAGAACAACTGGAATTTTCATACACTGCTGGTGAAAATGTACAGAGGTACAGCCACTTTGAAAAACAATTTAGCAGTGTTTTAAAAAGTTCAATGTGCATTTACTTTGTGATCAGCCATTCCATTCCTAGATATTTACTCAAGACAGGTGAAAGCATATGTCCATACAAAGACATGTTCATGAATGTTTACAGTACCTTTATTTGTAACAGCTCAAACTTGGAAACAACTCAAATGTCCATCAACAGGTGAATCAATAAACTGTGGTTTGCTTATACAATGGAATACTACTCAGCAATGGAAATGAATGAACTGTTGATACACGCAACAACACAATAAATCTCAGCATAATCCTGCTGAGTGAAAGAAGCCAAACAAAGAGAACATACTATATGATTTTGTTTATATGAAATTATAGAAAATACAAACAAATTTTTAGTGACAGAAAGCAGATCAGCACTTGTCTGGGGACAGGGACGGGGCAGGGGCAGGGAGGGAGGCAAGGAGGGATTACAAAGGGGTAGGAAATATAAAACCTCAAACTATAAGAATCTTAGAAAATGGAGAAGACACCCTTATGGAAATTGGAACTGGCAACCAATTCCTATCCAGAACCCTAAAGGCCAATACCTTAAGAAATAAGATAGACAAGTGGAACCTCATCAAACTGACAAGCTTCCTCAAAGCAAAAGAAACCATCAAGAGAGCAGGGAGACAACCCACAGAATGGGAAAAAATATTTGCCAACTCCATGTCTGACAAAGGATCAGGATATACAAGGAACTCAAATGCGCCAAAAGGAAAAATACAGCCCCTTTAAAAAGTGGACAAAAGACATGAATAGACACTTCTTGAAAGAAGATATACAGGCAGCCAACAGACACATGAAAAAGTGCTCAGGCTCATCATCAGAAAATGCAAATCAAAACCACATTGAGATACCACCTAACCCCTGTAAGAATGGCCATCATTAAAACAAACAACAACAGATGCTGGTGAGGATGTGGAGAAAAAGGAACACTTCTACACTGCTGACGGGAGTGCAAACTTGTACAATCTCTCTGGAAAACAGTCTGGAGATTTCTGAAAGAACTAGAAATTGACCTTCCATATGACCCAGCAATCCCTCTTTTGGGAATATACCCGGAGGAGCTCAAATCATTCTACAAAAAAGGTACCCGCACACATATGTTTGTTGCAGCTCTGTTCACAATAGCAAAAACATGGAACCAACCATGCTTCCCATCGAAACTGGACTGGATAAAGAAAATATGGTACATATACACAATGGAATATTATGCAGCCATAAAGAAGGACAAATATATGGAATTCGTAGCAACTTGAATGGATTTGGAGTCGATCAAACTCAGTGATTCATCACAGAAACAAAGAACAGAGTACCATATGTTCTCACTCATAAGCGGACCCTGAACAATTATAATACTATAAGAAAGCATTTGGCAGTAATGGGAAACTGTCAGGGGAGGGGGATGGGATTGGCAGTTGAGGGAAACTGCTAGGGAGGGAGGGGTGTACCTCATCAACAAGGGTACCTGCATAATTAATGTTTGTATACCTAACCCTGAATTGTACCCTACATCTTTATAATTAAAAAAAATAATAAACTTTAAAAAAAGAGAAAGGGATAGGAAGAAACTTTGGGGAGTGATCAATATGTTCATTAACTTAATTGTGGTGATGATTATTTGATGGTTGTACATGTATGTCAAAACTTACCAAGTTGCACACTTAAACATGTGCAACTTATTTATATTAGCTATAACTCAAGGTATAAAAGAAAAAAATGTAGAAAAATTTAACATGGGCATCTTTCTATGTTAGCAACAAGGGTCTACATTCTTTTTGATACCTGTATGGTGTTTCATTATATATATATGTTCTGTGATTTTATCCACACAGCCTTGGGTGGTTGACTCATCTGTTCCAAGTAATGAGACCCCCATTTTTCTTTGTGGTTAAGGATAAGAATGGTTTTTATTTGCTGAACCTGATTAACACATCTGACATCATCGGTCAGAATGTAATTTCTGAAGCCTACTGCTTCTGGCTATCTGTGACCTCTTGTCTCATTGGACCCAGAAGACTCTTATTTATCCTAAACATGAAAACAGATTAAGTGACCATAAATGATTCTTTCCATAAAATTATGGAGCCTCAGAGATAATTAAATTTAACCCCTTTATTTTTACAGAAAAGAAAGCAGGATAAGTGATTTACCTGAGATCATATAGATAGTTTGAGCCCAGGGCTCCCATCTCTTAGTCTATTTTTACTGCACAGATGTCAAATAATTGCTTTTTTTGCCCTAGGGTTGTTTGTATCAGTTCTTGATCAGTACTTATTAATCTTTAGGAAAAAAAATATGAGCAAACAAACACTCTCTGTGGGCCACTGTTAATACTACCTCTCTAGAGGAATGGTTTCACTTAGGTTTTTTCCTCTTTGTGGCAGAGAGAGGAAAAGAATGATTCTAAAGTAAAAAATGAAATCAACGTCCTTGCTGTGTCCTGTACCATGAAGCTAATACATCTCTCGAGGAGTGACCACTGTTTCACCTCTTGTATGTTCTAGGATTTCAACCCTGCTGTTCACAGAACTATCTCAAACTTCGTGTGACAACTTGGAAAGTTTATTATTTGCTGGCTAAGGCATTATAGATTTTGTTTACCTCATTCTTTGTTCATTTGTTAGTTTGTTTGATAAATACCTATGAATGCTTACTATGTGCCGGATGTTGTTTTAGAGACTGGGATACATTGGTGAATATAAAAAGGTCACTTGTTTGTGGGACTTAGGTTTGGGGAGATGGGGGGGGGGTCACAGAAAATAAATAATCAAGTAAACATATAGTTATTAGATATTGACAAGTGCTATGGAGAAAATTAAGTAGACTAAAGGTATAGGGAGTGCCGGCAATGCATGTGTATACATATGCCGTTTTCTTTAAAATAGCCAGGGAAATTCTTAATAATAAGATGACATTTGTGCAAAGACAAAGCAAATGAGGGAGTAAACCCTGAGGGTATATAGGGGAAGATCATCGTAGGCAGAGAAAGCAACAGATATAGAGATCCTAAGGTGAGTTTGTGTTTGGCCCTTTTGAGTAATCTGGAACTGAGTGAGTGTAACATGGCAGCCCCAAATCTGAGAGGGCTTGTGTGTAAGATTTTTTACATATTCCAAAGAAGTCACCCAGAGGTCCAGCAGGGAAAGACATTGGTTTATTAGAACTTACAGGAGACACCGATGGTGGACATTTGGTGAAGAAATAATACAGCAAATAGTTTTACAGTCAAGCAAGTTAATTATTCAACTTGCTACACGGTATTTATAATCACAGTGAGTAAGGGTGCCATCCACATTGTTCTCAACTCT
This sequence comes from Carlito syrichta, assembly GCF_000164805.1. NCBI lineage: Eukaryota > Metazoa > Chordata > Mammalia > Primates > Tarsiidae > Carlito > Carlito syrichta. The sequence continues at coordinate 165,409 of NW_007251085.1, forward strand.
GTTCAGTTACCTGTACCTCATGACTCATTGCTGGAAATATGTGTATCCTGCAGAGATCAGCCTTGGCCTGGGGCTGCTTCCTGGGAGAGAGGCAGAAAGAAGCCAGATATAGGGGAAAAGAGTCAATGACTAGACAATTAACTTACAGTGAGCAAGGGGATCATGGGAAAGGATAAGGACAGAGATGGAATGAAAAGCAGATTGTGTAAGACTTTGGTGATACTTTTAAGTATTATTTTACTCTGAGTGAGAAGGATGGCTCTGAGGGACACAATTTTAATTTTTCTTCTTTTTAAAAATTGAGGTAAAATTTATGTTACATAAAATCATCGTTTTAACAATTTAAAAGTGTGCAATTCCGTGGCTGTTAGTACTTTCAGAATGTTTTGCAACCATCACCACAATCTAACTTCAAAACACTTTCATCATCCCAAAAAGAAACCTCATATCAATTAAGCAGTCACTCCCTATTTCTCCTAGCCCCTAATCTACTTTCTGACTCTATGAATTTTTCTATTCTGAACATTTCATATAAATGCAATCATATATCATGTGGCCTTTTGTGTCTGACTTCTTTCACTTAACATAATGTCTCAAAGGTTCATCCATGTATTATCCATGTACATCTTTCAGCATGTATCAGAACTTCATTCTCTTTTATGGATGAATAATGCGGATGGACCATATTTTGTTCATCTAGTCATCCATTGATGAGTATTTGGAGGTGTTTCCATCTTTTGGCTATAGGAATAATGCTGCTGTGAACATTCATATAAATGTTTTTGTGTGGACATATGTTGTTCAGTTCTCTCGGGTCTAAGCCTAGAAGTGGAATTACTGGGTCATATGGTGATTCTATGTCTGATTTATATTTTAAAAGCACATTTTGGCTGTTGTGGCATGGATAGATTGCATGAAGCAGGGAGATTAGTTAGGAGGTTGCTGCAACCATCCAGGAGCTAGAGGGTGGTGGTTTGGACCAGAGTAATGGCAGTGAGTGGGTGAAAACTGGTCAGATTTTAGATATACATCAAAGATAGAGCCAAGAGGATTTGCTGACAGATTTGTTTTGTATTGTTAAAGAAGGAAGAGTCAAGCATGGTTCTTAAGCTTTTTGATCTGGGAAATGAAAGGAGGGAGTTGCCATTTGATGAGATTGAGGGAAGAGCAAGTTTGGGGGAAGATTAGGGCTTTGGTTTTGGGCTTGCTGTGTTTGAGACACCCAAATAGAGACTCGATTAGTTTGTTGGAAAAACAAGTCTGGAGTTTGAGTAAGAAATAAATTTGAGTTATTAGTTTATAGAGGATATTTAAAGCCACAAGACTAGATGAGATCATTTAAGGATAATTTTAGATAGAGAAGAGAAGCAGCCCAAGGAAGAAGCCTGGATGTAATCCAAATATTAGAGGTCTGGGAGAGGAAGAGGGACCAGCAAAGGAGACTGAGAAGCAGCAGCAAGTGAGGTCTGAAGAGGAAACCAGGAGAGTGTGGTGTCCTGGCAGCCAAGGAAAATTATTTGAGAAACTTGAGGCAGAATGAATTTTTTATTTTCCTGCTGCTTTCACTGATTATTTGAGGTAAGGGGCCCAGGAATGGTGTTCTTCCCTTTAGAGATAAGGACTGCCATTTTGAATGCCCAGGGTGATTTTTCATTTAAGGTGATTAAGCTGAAAAAGAATTCTGGTCTTCCAAATATACTGCTTATTTATGGATATATGGGCATTTATTCAAGAATTCAGTCAACAAATATTTGAGTACCTGCTCTATGTTAGTCTCTCTTCTGGGCATTGAGAACACAGCAGTCAACAAGATATATGGTCACTGATCTCATGGAACTTAGTCTAATGGAGGAGCAATACACTAAACAAATCATTTGTTTAAATTGTTGAACAAATTAAATATTCTTTGTTTAAAAGGCATAAATAAATAGTTATGTATATGATGAGTGCTACCAAGAAATCAGGGTGCTTTGGGAGTACATAGGAGGGTAACTAAGTCAGACTTGGGGTTGGGCATGATCAGAGAGATCCAGAGGAATCGACATATAAGGAGAGATCTGAAGAAGGAGTAGATTTAGTCATGTGAAGAAAAGTTGCCACTGTGAAAAAAATCCCAGGCAGAGAAAAGAGGGAAGAGGGAAAGCTTTGGGATATTCATGGAACCAAAAGAATCTCACTTTTTTGGAACATAAAACATGAGGAGGAGTGGAGGGTGAAAGACGAGGCTGGAGAGGCAAGCAGGGACCAAATCCTAAGGATTTTCTTGCCATGCTAAGGAGTTTGAAGTCAATCCCAACAGCAATGGGGAATCACTGAAGAGTTTTACAAGTGTACTCAGTATGCCTGTAGTCCCAGCTACTCTGGAGGCTGAGGCAGGATGATTGCTTGAGCCCAGGTGTTAGAGGCTGCAGTGTACTATGATTGTGCCACTGCACTCCAGCCTGGGCAACGTAGCAAGACCATCTCCTAAATCAATCAATTAATAAATTAGTTAATTTTTTAAAAAGCGTACTCATTTATTTTACAAGAGCACTCAGGCTACCATTGTGAATGAGTTAGAAGGAGGTCTGACTAGAGATAGGAGAGCCTGCTTCCTTTAAATACTGGCTTTTGGTTTTTATTCTAGCGTGCCACTTGAAGTGCCAAAGCTGAAAAGTGGAAAGAGTGTGCTGGAGGCTGAGAGTGAGAGTCTGGACAGCTACACAGCTGACTCAGATAGCACATCCAGGTGAGGTTCCACCCATTTCCCTCACCTGCACTCAACCCTGGGTTCCCATTTTGTTCTCAACATCAGAATGCAGGGCTCTTATACCTTCAAGTGCTCATGATTTCTGTCCTCAGGCAATCAAGTAAAGTGTTTTCTCTGACCTCATCAGAAGTCCTTCAGTAGCACTTCCCTTGATTTTGCTCTGAGTGTATTAACTTCTCCAGGCTGCTGCACCTTGGAGGATTGTTTCTAGCCCAGCAGCAACTGATGCTGCTGTCCCTTAGGAATGGCAGTGTGTTTTGTGTTTGTGCATAGTTGTCTATCTCATTCTCTGCATTCCTCCAAGGTAAATTAGATGTGGAGTGAACCTTCTGGATTTGGTCACTATGATCACCCCAAGCCAGTAGCTCTCCTTCCATAGAGCTCTGGTCCCTGGGTAGAAAGGAAATGGGAGAGGGTGACTTAGTTATAACTTCTGAATCTACCTCCAGGAGAGACTCTCTGGATAAATCTGGCCTCTTACCAGAATGGAAGAAGATGTCTGCCCCCAAATCTCAAGTAGAAAAGGTAAGCTTCAGGCTATTGGTCTGCCTTCCTGTCCTTCCTTTCCTTCCTTCCCTTTCTTCCCCCTCACTCCATTTTCTCCCTCCTTCCTCCCCTCTCTCTCCTCTCTCTGTCCTCCTTCAGCCTTTCCTTCCCATTCTCACCCTCCCTTTCTTTCTCTCTCCCCTTGCCTGCCTCCCTACCTCACTCCCTCCTCCTCCCCTTCCCTCCCTTCCTCCATTCTCCCCTCCCCTCTCCTCTCCTCTTCCTTCCCTCACTCCCTCCCTTTCTTTCCTCAGGTAGAATTTAAATCAGGAATTCAACTAAACAGATTTAAGTTCAGATTCACTCGGGGACATTTTATAAGGTTTTGGTTGAAATGTGTAAGAAAATAGGTTTTGTACTACTTCTAGGCATTTAATCTTTCCTTTAAGTTAATCATAGTGTAGTGAACATCTGAACCTTATTCTTCATAAGGCTATCCTTCTTTCCTTACTCCTTCCACCTACCCAGCTGTCCTTTTCCATTTCCTTGCCCTTCCTTATTCCTTCCTAGGAAACTCAGCCTGGGGGTCAAAATGTGATATCTGTTGATGAGGATGAAATGATATTCAAGAAAAACACCAGAAAAATTCTCAGGCCTTCAGGTAGCTGGTTTCCCTTTATGGTCTTTTGGGACTGAAGTACTGAGCACCTTTGATGGGCTCCTAGTATGGAGAAGAATAAGTCTCTTTTGATTTGGGTTTTTGATCTTCCACTTAGAATACACTAAATCTGTGATAGATCTTCGCCCAGAAGATGTGGGGCATGAAAGTAGCTCCTTGGGAGACAGAAGTAAATCTGTCCCAGGCCTCAGTGTGGATATGGTAAGTGCCCTTGGCCACTGTATGAAACTTTATGTATTTAGAGTGTCTTCAGGACCTGATGCTCTCAATCGATCTGTTTAATTCTTTAGGAAAAGGCAACATGAATTGTGATTCCCCCACATTTCTAAAGTAAACTTGGCTCATGATTCGCTTAAAGGAAAGAGCTGTCTTTGCTATCTCTTTGTTTTTGTAACACATTGCTGGATATATGGTTGGGGCTCAAATAAATAATTCTTTTGATTAAAATGTAAAGAGATAGCTGGATTGGGCAGTCAAATGAGAGTTATAGCTCCTATGAAAAGCGTTAACTATTCTGATTCTTTTGAGATATAAGACAGATCGTTGAAATAGAGCTGGGAAGCCTAAAATGGGGAGATATGAAAATATGAATATGTGCATACACATACATATGACACTTCAGAGCTTTGCAACAATTATGTTTCCCACTAAAGGAAATATATTAGTCTTTTCAAATACTGCATGTTCTTGCTTGCATGTGGGAGCTATATAGTGTGGACACGTGGAAGCAGAGTGTGAAATGATGGGAAATGGAGACTTGGAGAGGATGGGAGGTTGCTTGGTGGGTACAACGTGTGTTGATCCTGTGATGGATGCAATAAAGGCTCTGACCTCTGGAATACATCAATGTAGCAAAATTTCACTTGTACCCCATGAATATATACAAATTAAAAAAATTGTTTCAGATTTTAAAAAATAAAACAAAAAGCAAAATATTAGGCTTTGAAGCTTTCCTGGCCTTTATTAACTCTGAATCTACATTTATTGTTCCAGGAAGAGGAGGAGGAGGAGGAGGAGGAGAAGGAAGAAGAAGAAGAAGAAGAAGAAGAAGAAGAAGAAGGGGAAGAGGAAGAAGAAGAAGAAGACATTGACCATCTGGTGAAGTTGCATCGCCAGAAGCTAGCCAGAAGCAGCATGCAAAGTGGCTCCTCCATGGTGAGTTCTGTTAGTTCTGTGGGGTACACACTGGGGTACTAGGAGGAAAAGAAGCATCTCCCTAGAACAGACTCAGAACATGGGGAAATAATTCTAGTCATTCTTTCCAGGCAAGTGAGATGCATTTGTTTGTTCCTATTGTCAACTTAGACCATAGGTGCTTAGTGTACATCTAAGGTGACTTCTGGAGCCTCTCGCCTGGAGATTATTACATTAGGTAATGAGGGCTAGGGGCATTCTTCATCACAGCTTTGGGAACAGAAACCTTAATTTCTCCCCTAAATAGGTACCCAGGCCAGGAAGTAAGTAAGATCATATTTCTTCATTATAGCCACACTAAAGTCAAGTAAGTGTCCTGAGAGGCGCTCTGGCAGGGTTAATTGGTATCAGCATATAGCTAAGGATCAACAATACTAGTCAGGATCATGAAGTTAAAGGGACATTTAAGAACCAGAGTCTAGTTCTGTTACAAGTATGAAGATTGATATTTAGAGGAAACAGAGTCAGAAGCAAGGGTGATTAGAGTTTGTTCACATTCACACACAGGAAGAGAATGTCGACTCACACAACAGATTACTGCCAGAGAGGAAGGTGACTTTTCACTTCTGGTAGTGTTTCCTTCCTACTTACCCACTCCCAATTTTGGGCCAGTCTCTTTTCTTTATAATTCTTGACAGAGATAAGGTGGGTAAAAGAAACTCACAGATTATCAAGGCACCTTGTTTTAATTAGTAACTAACCCCTTCTAGCCAATGTTTTAGTATTGATGACATAACAAAAATGGACTTGCCTGCACCTTATCTCAACTCCTTGCCCACCTTCTGAGGCAGGTGGAAATTAACACTAAAATGTATAAAAATAAGGAAAGAAAAATGAAGAGCCTAGGTAAACCATGAACTGATTTATTAACCTGAACCATTGTGAGTGTGTTGGTAACTTTGTCTTATCCTCTGAGTCAAGGACTGTTGGCAGTACTAATTTGTTGCAGGGGCTTCAGAAACTTTTGTTTTGTTCAGGGACTGGCTTTATCAAGAGGGAAGATATGTGCCATGTAGGTGGAGGAGTGTTCCTTCCCTAGATGTTCATGGGTGCTTTATCTTCAGAGTACAATCGGCAGCATGATGAGCATCTATAGTGAAGCTGGTGATTTTGGGAACATCTTTGTGACTGGCAAGATTACCTTTTCTCTGAAGTATGAGCAGCAAACACAGAGTCTGGTCATCCATATGAAGGAGTGCCACCAGCTGGCCTATGCTGATGAAGCTAAGAAGCGGTCTAACCCGTGAGTGCTTCTAGAACCTGACTGATACTCTGAGACTGGAGACCAGACCCTGGCATCTGTCTGGCCACTCTTGAACAAAGCTTATCACTTTGGCGGGGGGTGGGGTGGGGGTAGGGAAGGTGTGATGTAGAAAAGGGGCAGAATTGGGACAAAGCAAGAATGGTGTGTCTAAGAGGGTTTGATGTGACATTTTTGATATTGCATTTTGCCATGGCATATTTATATGGAGAGCAAAGAAGTGAAGAATGGGCTTGAAAAAGGATGGCCATTTACTCAGTACTCTCTTTGGTTTCTAGGTATGTGAAGACTTATCTTCTTCCTGATAAGTCCCGCCAGGGAAAAAGAAAAACCAGCATCAAGCGGGACACCATCAATCCACTGTATGATGAGACCCTCAGGGTAAATATGTAGACTCCGAGGGTAGGAAAACTTGTTCTATCTTGTGTCCTAAGCTGTAGCCATTCCTCTGCAACATGGTTGGGTGACACGGGTTTCAATGGGCCATGTCTGTTTCTGAAGATATACTCTGGGCATCTGTTCACATTCTGATCTCCCAGAGAAGAGAACAGAGATGATCTGGCTTTCCTGGATCATTGTGAAGTTGTAGATCCACACAGCCACACATCTCATTTTAAAAAGTCATTTGAGAGAAGGAGTCTCCTTGGCAATTCTTTTTGGATGTTCCAGTGTTCTCTCACTCACTCCAGGAAAAATTAATTAATTTTCCAAGTTCTCCTATGGAATTTGGTAGGTTTTTAAAAAAATGGGTAAGTAGAGGCTTTGAGTGAGGAAACTCAACTCAAAGTGCTTAGGGGCTAAAATAATTTGGTATTCAGGACTGTTGACTCTGGGTATGGTTGTTCAGGTTTAAAATAATCTTTTCTGAGAAATTACCACTAACTAATCATCTTGGGCTTCTACTTTTCCTTCACAGTATGAGATCCCAGAATCTCTCCTGGCCCAGAGGACCTTGCAGTTTTCGGTTTGGCATCATGGTCGTTTTGGCAGAAACACTTTTCTTGGAGAGGCAGAGATTCAAATGGATTCCTGGAAACTTGATAAGAAACCGGATCATTGCCTCCCTTTACATGGAAAGGTAGTCTGCTTTAACAACTTCTGCAGCTTGGGTCTGAGGTAGAATTCTCTGCAGTGGCCTCTGCTGGTCTATGGTTGGTAGTGTCCTTGAATGTAGTCTTCTCTAGGGTTCTAGCACACCCTGCTGGGGTTTCTGAGTTTGACAGCGATTTCAGAGGCACTTGCTAAGTGTGAGTTTTGTGTAAACCAATCAAAGTATGAAGTCATGGTTTTGCTTTTAAAAGTTTTTCTTATGTGTACCAAGCTTTGCCTCCTAACCTTCCATAATCTGAGTGTGTCCTAACATCCTAACTTGGCACCTCTTCTTCAAACTAACCCTCTGGGTGTATCCTAATGTGTACCCCTTTTCCAAGCTAAACTTCTTACTAAAGAAGGAGAAAGTAAAACTATTCATGGAGCTCCAATTGCTGTACTGTTTGTTACACAGACCAGGGAAAATTTTACTTTGGAGATGGCATCTCAAGCAAGAGTGTAGCAGTGGGGCATAATCATGCTTGGGACCTGAGTGTGGACCTGGATTGGAATTCTGGTTCTGTCACTTGCCAGCTAGGTTAGTCATCTAACTTATAAAATAACTTAGGGAAGTCACCTAACTTCTGTGATCCTTAGTTTTTTCATCTATAAAATGAAGATAACAATAGTATTCCTCTTTTGCAGCACTGCGTATGAAGTGCCAGTCAGTAACTGGCACATGATGGACATTCAGTAGCTTGCTGTCAGTCTAGTTAAGATGAAGTTGCTAAAACAGAGGACTGAGTCAGCAACTTCTTGATTATCAAAACTGTACAATGAAAGGACAAAGTTCTTCTTTTACAGTAGTATTTTAAGTGTTTAAAACAATACATGGTGCATAGATTATCTTTGGGAAGCTAGATAAGAAACTAGAATGGTGGCTGCTGCTAGGAATGAAGACTGAAGTGGAAGGGAGATTTAGTTTTTTCTATATGCCCCTTTTTAATGTTTGAATTTTTTACTATGGTTAAGAAAATTAAGTGTAAAAGGATTTATATGCATATGGTTCAAAATTAAAACAACATAAAGTGTATTTAAAAAGTAGGTCCCATTGCTTAGAAATAACCACTGTTAACAATTACTTGGGTTTCCTTCTAGAAATTTTGTATTAAGCAGCACAGATACATTTATAGATTTATATATATTTTCTTTTTTATACAAATGGGCTCTCACGAACCCTGTGGCTTATATATCTCTTGATTTTTTTCCCCATTTAACAATGTATTGACTGGGCTCAGTGGCTCAGCCTGTAATCCCAGCATTTTGGGAGGCCAAAGCAAGTGGATTGCCTAAGCCTGCAGTTTTCAGAATTAGCTGAAGGCTAGGCATGGTGGATCATGCCTGTAATCCCAGCACTTTGGGAGGCTGAGGTGAGAGGATTGCCTGAGCCCAGGGGTTCAAGACCAGCCAGGGGAACTTGTCAAGACCTCATCTCTACAATAAATCAAAAAATTAGCCGGCATGATAGCATGCGCCTGTTGTTCCAGCTGCTTGGAATGCTGAGGTAGAAGGATCCACTGAGCCCCGCAGGTCGAGGCTGCGATGGCTGTGAGTGTGCCACTACATTCCAGTCTGGGTGACAGAGTGAGACTCCTACTAAAAAAAAAAAAAAAAAAAAACCCCGAGAGAACACTATGAAAACTTTCAAGGATACCTGCATGATGAACATTTGTATACCTAACCCTGAATTGTACTCCACCTCTTTAAAATTAAAAATTAAAAAAAAGAATTAGCTGGACATGGTAGTACATACCTGTATCTTAGCTACTCATGAGACTGAGGTGGGAGAATTTCTTGAGTCCAGGAGTTTGAGGTTGCTGTCACTGCACTCCAGCCTGGGCAACAGAGTGAGACCTCTGTCTTAAAAAAAAAGCAAAACATAAAAATGATATATGCCATTCTCACAAAAAGACACTATAGATGTTAATATAGAGTAAAAAGGGAAAGTTCTTTGTTATTAGAGTAAAAAGGGAAAACTCTTTCCTTTCCCCATTCTGCTCACCTATCTAGAGGAAACAAGTATGTCTATATCCTGGGGTTTTCTATGAAGTGTAGTACAGTGATTAGAAGCATGAACTCAGGAACCAGTCTGTCTGAACATAACCTCTCTGTTCCATAACCTGTAAAATGGGGATAATAGTATCTGTTTCATAGGGACTATTTTGAGGATTAAAAAAAGATAGACTTAAAGTACTTATAACAGTACCTGGCACATAGTAAATGCTATATAAGTGATAATGATAAAAATAATTATTTGTATACATATGTTCACATGTACAAATATGAATATATTTTAATATAAGTGGGATTTTTTCCTGCATCTTCCTTTGTTAACTTAACACTTTGTCTTGGATGTTTTTCCATGTCAGCATGTACAGATTTAGATTCACTGCATTTTTTTGGATGGCTGCATGCCTATATCCCATACGAGTGCATTAAAATTACTCATTTAACCCTTCCTATGTTTATTGACAATTAGGTTGCTTCTACTTTTTGGCTATTACTAACAATGCTGGTAGCCAGATTCTTTGTCATGGTGTCAGCCCTTTGTTAGTTTGTGTGGCAACTTTGCTGGAAGACACCTCTGAGAATATTTGGAATCTAGTAACTGTACCCCAAAGTGGCATAATAGTGGGTAGTGTAGAAGACTCTGTTCTGCTGCATCTCTTTCTGAATAAACTGCCCTAGAACCCTGTGACTGCAATAGCCCAGGGACCTTAAGTTGTATCCATGAAGAGAAGGAGCCTCATATTCTGTGAAGCCGTTCTTGGGGGTAGCTTTAGAATCCCCTCAGGGAGAGGTCCCAGCAATTCCTGAGAAGCCTGGCTTGACCTGTTGGGTTTCTCTGTGTTTCAGATCAGTGCTGAGTCCCTGACTGGCTTGCCATCACACAAAGGCGAGTTGGTGGTTTCATTGAAATACATCCCAGCCTCCAAACTCCCTGTTGGAGGTGACCGGAAAAAGAGTGAGTTTCCTTTGGGGCCCTGGATTTAGCTCTTAGTCTTTGTGGTATCCCCTCTTCTGGAAATGTTCTTCTCTCCCCATTCTCCTCCCTTTCTCTCTGGTAAAGTCTTAAGGTTCAGTCTCAAAGTTATTTCCTCTTTAAAACACTCCCAAACGTAACCAGCTCTGTGTGAAGCTGGTGCTGGCTACTGGCTAGCACTGTTGGAGAGACCAGATTGGGATGCTCCTTGGATCTTCTAGGGAAGATTCCTTTACTAAGAAACCTTTTCTGCATTTTTAAAAACCAGAATGGAATGCCTTGGGTTTGGCATTCCTTTTTTTTAGGCTACTAAGTTGACTGGATCTTTGCCCAGCCGTGGCAATCTACTAAGAGGGCAGAATAAAACAGAAACTTTAGGACTAAGAAGGGTGGTTGGAAGAGTTGGTAAAGTATGTGGGACAGGAAGTTGAATGCTGAGGAAGAGTAATTCAACATGCTCGGCCCATGTTAGTGACTATGGACATGTGGATGAGTAAGACATGATATTTGCTTTCCCTTAAGGATCTTAAGTGTTTGTAAGACAGTCATGTGCTAAAAGGACATAGATATAAAAGTAATGAGTTCTCTCTGGTTATATTTGGGAGAGCTTTAAAGAGAAAGTAACTTTGAGACTGAACCTTAAGACTTTACCAGGCAGAAAGGGAGGAGAATGGGGAGAGAAGAACATTTCCAGAAGAGGGGATAGCACAAGCAGAGGGTTTTTAAAGGCATGGTAAATGTGGGGTTGTAGGTGAGTGTGGGGAATGAACCCCTTATTTCAGTGGAAATGGAGTTGTGATATGCTATATATGGAAGTGGGGCTGGTATTGAAGCTGAGGCTAGAGCCTGACCAAAAATGACCTTAAACGTAATGGTAAGAAGTTTAACTTGATCCATTGGCAATGAGAAGCCAGAGTTCTTTTAAAAATATACCTTCAGCAAGGTCTCATCTAGAGGATGTGGGGAATCAATGAGATCCCCAAGGAGGGGATATAGAATGACCAGAGAAGAGAGGTTAAGAATAGAACCATAGGGATCAGGGAGCAGCAACATTTTAAAGAATGAAGAGAGAAAGACATGGGTGTGAATTAGAGGATTATCAGAAAGAAATGCCAGGAGAGCACCTCAAGAAGAAGAGGCAAGGGTTGTTAACAGCATTGAAATATCACAAGGAGGTCAGGCTGGATGGGGACTGAGAAGACATGTCTAGTTGGCAGTGTATTGCATTTTCAGTGGATTAGAAGAAGCAGAAACCAGATTTCAATAGAAACTGGGCTGAGTGAATGAGGCAAAGAAGTAGAGGGAGTGAATGTGGACTTTCTTTCAGGGTAATTGATGACGAAAGAAAGGAGAGACATGAGCTGGGCTCAGTGGCTCAGCCTGTAATCCTGTGCCTTTGGGAGGCTGAGGTGAGTGGATTGCCTGAGCCCGCGGGTTCGAGACCCACCTGGGCAGGCAAGACCTCATCTCTACAATAAATCAAAAAATTATCCGGGTGTGGTAGCATGCGCCTGTAATTCCGGCTACTTGGAAGGCTGAGGCGGAAGGATCGCCGGAGCCCAGCAGGTCAAGGCTGAGGTGGCCGGGAGCGGCCACTGCACTCCGGTCTGGGTGACAGAGTGAGACTCCAACTCAAAAAAAAAAAGAAAGGAGAGACATGGAGAATAGCTTGAAGAAGAGATAAGGTTGAAGGGAGGTTTTCTTTTAAAAGGATTTTTTTAAAAAGGTAAGATTAGCATATATTTAGACTGAGGAACTAGTGGAGAGAGAAATATTAAAAATGGGAGGTGGGGATTGAAATTGATGATGCCTGATGAGTCCTATGAAGTGAAGATGGAATCGAGAACTCAAGTAGAGGAGTTTCTACTTTTTAAAATTATTCAACAAATATCTGGCAATTATATGTCGCTAAGCCTCAATTTTCTCATCTATAATACACACAAAAATAGTGTGTGTCTTGTAGGGTTATTTTGAGACTCCAATGCTTAACATAGTATCTGGCACATCGCCAGTTTCAATAAGCATTTTTTGCTATTGTGGTTGATATGAATTGAGCGCCTACTGCTTACTGTCGGGTACTGGGCTGGGTACTGAAGACACAAATCAGGTGTGGTTCAGTTGTTGTGGAGCTTGCTGCCTTCAGGAGCAGGAAAAGGAAGTGAGATGTAGATAAAGCTCAAAGTCACTGTGGAGGTGTAGGGCTCACTTGCTATGGCTGACATCCCTTACAGGTAAAGGTGGGAAAGGGGGAGAGCTCCAGGTGTGGATCAAAGAAGCGAAGAACCTGATGGCTGTGAAAGCAGGAGGGACTTCAGACAGCTTTGTCAAGGGGTGAGTCCCTGGACCAACACCAAACTAGACAGTTTCAGGACAAGAGAGCTAAGACGGGAATTCAATTTAACCTTTCTCTGTGGGTATTATCCTCTGTGTTCTGTCACCCCCAGCAGCCAACTTTGTTCTTGAAATTAGGTAACTGCAAAACCTCCACCACCACCTTTGGACCAGTCTAAGCTCAGTTAGAACTGGGCTGTAGTGTTGTATCCAAAGAGGAGGGTGATAGATAGATAGGTTCTGACTTTTCTCTAACTCATGCTCTCAAATCTGGGTATAAATCTGTATCCCCTTACTGTCTAGATTTGGGAACTCAGGGCTTTGTTCCCCATAATTAGTAAGTGATGCTAGCTTTCCCCAAATTGTAGGTCACCCATTGACCTTTTTTTTTTTTTTGAGTTAGAATCTCACTCTGTCGCCCAGACTGGAGTGCAGTGGCCACTCCCAGCCACCGCAGCCTCGACCTGCTGGGCTCCGGCCATCCTTCCGCCTCAGCCTTCCAAGTAGCTGGAACTACAGGCGCGCGCTACCACGCCTGGCTAATTTTGATTTATTATAGAGATGAGGGCTCGCCAAGTTGCCCAGGCAAGTCTCGAACCCACGGGCTCAGGCAATCCACTCACCTCAGCCTCCCAAAGGCGCGGGATTACAGGCTGAGCCACCAAGCCTGGCTCACCCAGTGACTTAAGTTCTCTAGCAAATCCCGTTTGACTAGGCTTATTCAGAGTACCATTGGTTTTATTTAAAGAGAACCTTGCTTAGTGGAAATGAAACCAAATATTTAAAACCCATTTTTGGTGAAGCACAGAAAACAGCCTCACTAATTATATTCATTTTCTCTCCAGGTTAAAGGAATTGAATCAGGTGAATGATCTAGTGGAGGTAGTAGGAATTCTGCTTCAGCAGATTCAAAGGGGGGATGTGGGCACTAGGATCTAGGTGTTGACTTACCTTCTTGGGCTAAGCCTGTGGTAGGGGAAAGGGGTTTTAGACAGACATTGCCCTCAGCTTTGAGTAGGCTGTTGTTTACTCCCCATCCTCTACCAGATACCTCCTTCCCATGAGGAACAAGGCCAGTAAGCGTAAAACTCCTGTGATGAAGAAGACCCTGAATCCCCACTACAACCATACATTTGTCTACAATGGTGTAAGGCTGGAAGATCTACAACACATGTGTCTGGAACTGACTGTGTGGGACCGGGAGCCCCTGGCCAGCAATGACTTCCTAGGAGGGATCAGGCTGGGTGTTGGCACTGGTGAGAGCCTCTTCCCCATCCTCATTTTCTGAAAGGCCTCTTGTCTGTTTCACTTGCAATACCAGCCCCCTCCCTCCAAAGCTCCTTTATGAGAATTGTCACCTTTCCTTTCAGTTAACATTCAACAAATATTTATTGAGGGCCTACTATGTGCCAGGCCTAAAGGAAGGCCGAGCTATTGTAGTTATATGAGCAAATATCATGTCTTACTATTATATGTGCTGATAAAAGTGACCTTGATTGTCAGGAACTTGATCATCTTCCCAGCAAAATATCTACAAAGCTCCCTATATGTCTGTACCTATACTTTCCATCTTCCATTCTGTTAATAATGAAAGAAGGGTCTTGGTTAGCAAAAGCCAAGCTGTCTCCAAGTGTTCTGGATCACCTCTTCCTCTTCCTAACACCTCACTTCTGTAATCTCCATCTCTCAGTTTCATTCTTCCTACCTACTGGAGGTGAATACATATATGCTCTAGTATTTCCAATCTTAATAAACACAAATAAACCTTCCCTTGACTGCATGTCTCTCCTCTAATTTCTTAAAAGTAATTGTCTTCCTTTCCTCACCTCTCCTTTAGTCCTCAATCCACTGTGACCTGGTTTCTTTCCCACCACTCTGCTGAGCAATTGCTTTTGCCAAAATGGTGTTCTCATCTCACTAGAATTTTCAGTACTATTTAACATAGTGGACCACTCTCCTTTTCTTGAAATGCTGAGCTTCTGTTGACACTATACTCTAGTTCCCTTTTAACTCACTGCTCATCCCTTCTCAGTTTTCTGTGTAGGCTCCTCATTCTCTACCCAAACTCCAGATGTTGGTGCTTCTTAGGTCTTGGTCTCGGATCCTCTTCTCTGCTCCCTCCATGGTCTCTGTATTCCCATGGCCTTACATACTGCTTTTATATTAATAACCCACACAAAGCATTTAACACAAAGAATCTTGAGTGATGACACTTCATGTCAGTTCCCTGTTAAAACCCCTCAGTAGCTTCCTATTGTACTTAGAAAAGAATCCAAAGTTCTTACCATACCTACAGGCCTCTATAACTGGGTTTACTGTTCCTTTATGATCTATCTCATATCACTCTCCTGTTTGGCACTGTACTCCTACCATGATGACTTTCTGCTCTTCTGATTTACCAAGCCCATTCCCACGTCAGAACCTTTGTAATTATTGTTCTCTCTGTCTGGAAAGGTCTTGACTCAAAAGTCTCCTTCTTACAGAAGAGGTAAGAGTCCCTCAGACACTGCATCTGCATAGTAGGTCCTGGTCCAGGCACTACAAATCACCCTGTTTATTTACTTCATAATGTTGATCTCATGATCTGAAATACTTCTGTTGGTTTGCTTATATATTTTCTGTCTTCTGTCTTCAAACAAAAGCTGCCTGAGGGCAGGGGTTTTTCTGTTTTGTTCATTACCATCTTCAGAGCCTAGGAGAGTATTTGGCACACATTAGGCCCTCAATAAATGTTGCTTGAATGAATGAGTGACTGTACAGGAAAATAAAAATAAGGTCACATACAATCCTGACTTTGGGCTTGGAGTCTGCATCTAGAGAAAAAGGTGTTCGGCTTAAAAAAAATTCAGTTGGCAATAACTGAAGGGCAGTAGCTCTGACATGAGGTGTGAGACACTAGAGCTCTGTAACAGCCTCAGAATAAGAAGTTTCTAGCAGACTGTGTGCCATTTGGAGCCCGATTTTATCAACCTGAAGTATCTTGATAGACTCTCGGGAGCGCAGAAATATCTGTGCAAGGATCAACAGGGAGCATTTCCTAGACTGCTGTCCCCACCAGTCCATCTTCGTAGCACACTGTCTTTTATGGGGCAGCTACCCCATAAAACCCATCTGTACAACACATCTTCCCTGATGAGCTGAGGACCAGGGCTCCTGTTCAGCCTCCTCTGGTGTTTCTCCTCAGGGATCAGTAATGGGGAAGTGGTGGATTGGATGGACTCGACTGGGGAAGAAGTGAACCTGTGGCAGAAGATGCGACAGTACCCAGGGTCTTGGGCAGAAGGGACTCTGCAACTCCGTTCCTCGATGGCCAAGCAGAAGTTGGGTTTATGAGTCCCTGTCCTCCTCTGAAGGTCCGGCCTTGGCCAGGGCAAGTCAGAGGAAGCGAAGAAACCAAGAGCAAAGATATATAATTTAATGTGTATGTGTTGTGTATGTGTGTACAAACATGTATTTCTGCAAATCTTATTATGCTAGCTAGAGTGATACAGACTTATTCCCCCTTTTAAAGCAGACTCAAGAATAACAGTCTCTTCAAAATGTTTTTTTGAAAATTTATGCATAATCTATTTTTAGAGTTCATTCTTATATCTTTATGAGGTCTGATTAACTTAAAAGAACCTTTTAAAACAACTCTTTATCTTCTGTCTTGCTGTCCTTGTTCCTACTTCCCCAGGAAGCCCTGGCTACCTTTGGCATTAGTAACAGTCTGTGTTTCAAGATGTGCCTGATGTGAGGCCAAGGCTCTGGGAAGCGAGGTTGGGTTTCTAGAGACAGAGGAATATAGGAGACAGGTGAATGGTTTCTCTCTTTCCTCCCAAATTATGCTTTTAACTTATTTTCTACCCTGATAAATTTCTGGAACTTGGCTTTTAACTATGCTTGTTTTTAATCAATTTCCATTTTGCATGGGTCTAATCCTTTTCTTTGAAATGCTAAGAAAATTCTCCAGCTTTTTCCAGTTCTTGACACCTTTACTAGACCTTTGGAGGACCCTTATAATAGAGTCACTTTAGAAAAGCACTTTAATTAGATAATGGCCTTTTGACTAGGTCATGAACATGCTCAGTGAGAACTTCTAGCTGATCCCAGAGGATATGAGTAATTGAGGGTAAAATGTCTCACAGCCTAGCTGAATTCTCTGCATTTTAAACTGGTAACAACAGTTGTTGAAGAGAGAGTGCCTCATTTCTCTAATGAATGAAAAGACATTTTCACTCTCATGTACCACATCTGTCTCAGTTTTTGTGTCTGGGCTGTGTTGCTACACAGAATGTGGTCTACATGCCACTGTGTCAGCCGGAAGAAACAAGTATTGTCTAAACTGGCCCACTGTTTCTCCAGGCTGAGGACTGCTAGGGTTCCATGAAAATGTAGATGGAGAATTTTCCAGAATCTCTGACTTCCTGCCTGGTGAGGTTTCAGTTCCTATTTTTGCTATTGTTTCCTAAATTTGACCTATATATAACATGGGTGTGGTGTGTTGAGGCTCTGGTGAGCTAAGTTTCATTTTCTGGTACTCACTGATCCAAATAGACCTTTTTATTCTCACAAGTTTATTGACACAAAGTTGTATGTGGAAGGAGTCTTTATCAAGAGAAGAACTCTCTTTCAGTAGAGTCAGCTTCTAGCTGATTTCCTGTAAGGCCACTGGATTGAGGGCAGATACAGTGGTTTCTATTGTGTGTGAATTTAATGGAGGAACGTTTTTAAAAAGATGTATCTGGTATGAATTGATATTGTAATGGAAGGTGTAACTTGGGATCCTGGGCTGTAACTTGCTCTTTTGTTTCCCACCCCTTGACATGTATGTGTGCTTCAATAAAGCTTTCTCACTTGTCAAATGTTTGCATTTGTTAGTTCTGTAGATGCTTCTGTCTCTGATGTCCTGACTTACTGTTGCTTTTCCTGTGGCTTGAAGGGTAAGAACCAAAGTGATAAATGCTCTTCCATAGCTATCGTGTGTTGACTTGAAGAAAATTTGCCTTTCCCCACGTTGCTGCCTGATACCTTCACTGAGCTCTAATTGCTTAACCTCTGTGTTTGGTATCTAAGAAGAGAACTAAGAACCCATCTTAAAAGAGGCATTGCTTTTCTCTCTCTCATGTACCAAGAGAACTCCTTCTTTAGTTTTGTAGACCCTCCTGCATTGGAGGAAGGAGAAAAGTGTTCATACAGGAGGTGAGGGCAAACATTCCATGTGATAAGCACTTCTATTAGGATCCTTCCATTTCTCTGGGAGGTGGGAACTTTTTCCTTCACTCCTACTACTGTTTATTTAGTTTTGAGAGGGAAATAACACAGATGCCAAGTGTAACCCTTCTCAGAAATAAGGTTCTGGGTTTCTAGATAGAGCCCAAGTGATTCTTGATCTCTTGTGCAAACAGGTGTTAATATATATCAAATGCCTTTTTTTGTATAAGACTTCATATATAATTTATTTAATTTCTCCAACAATCTTATAAAGTAGGCAATCTTCCCTTTTTACAGATGAAGAAACTCAAGCCCACTTTTACATGACAGAGTTGAGATTTTAATCAATGTCTGACTCTGCTGCCTCCTGTGAGAATATGTGTGTTATGGGTGAAGAGTCAAAGAAATGACTCATCTTTTCTGAACAATCTTAAACAAATAAGTTTAATTTACAAAGTAGGACAATCAGAATGCTTTGGATATTAACTAGCCAGCTTAGTGACCACATTGTGTGTGTGTGTGACAGAGAGAGAGAGAGAGAGAGAGAGAGAGAGAGAGAGAACATGCTAGGCATAAGAGAGAAGTGGGGGCAGAAATAAGAAGAGTGAGTGAGAGAAAATATGTACAGGGTTAGGGTTGGGCTAGCCCTTTTGGGTCTGGCTATGGACCTGATTCTTCTGCTACTTTAGGAGTTGAGATTTCTCCGGTCATCATCTACAAAGGACTACAAAGGAGATTACAGTAAAACTTTACCTAAAGAAGCAAGATTGACCTGCCTTGACTATTCAAAGTGAAACAGAACGAAAGCTCCTCGGTTGTTTTAAACTCGAGGAGTATTTATATGCAAGAGTCATGACCGGTGAAAACTCTGTTCTGGAGGTAGTGTACCTTCTACGTTCAGGTCTCTGACCTGATAGTATGTCTTGGCTTATTCTGGAAGTGTTGTGATAAAGACAAGGAAGGGTACTCATCATGTGCGGTATGTAGTCTTTGCCTTTGGAACCAAAAACTTGCTCTGACCAGAGACTTTCCCATATGAACTCATTGTGTTTTGCCTTCTGCCTAAAACTTGCCTCCTGCCTTTCATAACTCTTCTATTTCCCTGGAGGGCAGTGGGAGAAGGGAACTTTTAGCTCCAAGTTTGGTCATTTCTTCCATGTCCCATTCTACTCAGCAACTCTCTGACTTTTTATTTTGCATTTTAAAGATGAGATTTTCACTAAAAACCCAGTGGAAACAGTTTCTCTCCAACTCACTGCTACCTCCATATGTTCTGGGCTCATGATTTATGTCCCATCACTCTACTTTAAAGTGTGAATTTTCTTGGGTTGAGAGCCTTTTATCTCCTTCTTTCCTCCTGGGCCCACTCTGAGTCTTGTGTCTGAGTGGAATTGTAGAAGAAGGAATTGTCCTCTTTGCTTGGGGCTTTCAGCTGTCTTTAAATGGAAAAAGAAGAGAGGCAATATGGCATAATGTCTAAGAACATTGGCTGGGGCCAGGCCGCTGGTGTTGGAATCCTGACTCTGCCACTTCCTTGCTGGCTGATCTTAGGCAAATTGTCTAACCTTGTGGAACTTCAATTCCCTCATCTGTAAAATGGGGTTAATAAGAGTACCTACCTTATAAAGGGTCCTTGTGAAGACTTCCGAGTCAATCAATAGAGTGTTTAGAACAGCACCTGGCACATAGTGAGGCTCGAGCATTCTGCGCTCTGCCTCCCCACCCAGCCTGCTTCCTTCTTCCATCTAGTTTTCCACTAATGACCCTCCGGGCAAAACTGAAGAGGAAAGGCTTCTGAGTCTTAACTACAGCTCTGGGTTCCATGAATGTACCATGGAAAACCCTCAGCAGCAAGGGAGGAGAACACTTTTCTTTCAAACACTGGCATACCACCGAGTGGGACTAAACTCAGAACAGGGATTTGTGTGTGATTCCTTAAATTTATTTGAGGCCTGGTTCTTAAGGCCTGACTTTGTGCTGCTGTAGCTCCTACCTGCCCTATGCTCATCTCTTAAAAGGGATGTCTGAAGAAGCTAATACATGAGGCTGAGACTGTTTTTCTTTTTCTTTTCCCACGACCTGCAGTGGTGGTTTTGAGGTTTCCTAGATAACAGGCTGGGGTACTTCCCTAAGGAAGGGAGAGCATTATCTGTCTTTTGCTGTGGGAACTGGAGGGCTCAGGAAGAAGGGGTTCTTGCCTATGAGCCAGGGGCCAAGAGAGAGCATTCTGTTCTGACTGGACATGTCTTCCCAAGTTCCTGCCCATTGCAGAGTTTTCTTAACTCTTCGGGGAAAGCAGTGGTTCAGTTAACACTAGCAGTCCAATGCCCTAGAAGATGAAATGACAAGCAGCTTCAAGAAGGCTTTGTAGCTACTCCCCTTCCCTGCAAACCAATGATATTGTTAACTTACAAGTAAAATCCAGCTATACTTGCTTCAAGTGTCCTGGTTGTCTGTTGTAATGGTGCTGCCCTCTGCTGCCACCTCAGGGTAGAGGAACCATTTGAAACAACCAGTTAGCGAAAAATTTAGGATTTACTTATCTGAAAGACATTGGAGAGCTGAGCAAAAGACCAGTTTAGGAAAGGAAGGCCTTTTACCCCAAACCCACTGCCCAGTGCCTGTCCTCAGTCTCTACCTAACTTCTAGGGAAATGATTACACAGCCCTAAAAAGGTGCCTGGAAACATCGAAGCATTTGGCGCACCTCACCCACACCAGAGTCCTATCCCTAGAACTGTAGGAAACCATTTTCTCCTTTAATTAGGTTCTAGTTTCAGCTAACTAGGGGAGCTTTTTCTCTTGACCTCAATCATGCCCTGGTACAAGTTCACTCGCATATGTCCCTTTGTTCCTGGCGCTGGATCAATTCCTGGTTGCTCAGTAGGTAGTCATCAATGAATGTGAAGATTTCCTCAGGGGTGACAGGTTCCATGTAGCGTTCCCGGTCAATGCCCTGCTTGTCAATCAACACCATGTTGAAGTAGGAGCGAGTGAGGCGCTGAAATTGCCTGGAGAGAGTAGAGTAGCCCAGGGAGGTGTGAGGCCTTATCTGGGCATCCATCCTACTGGGCTCTGCTACCTGCTGACCTTCCCCAGCTCCACTGATGGACTAATTCCTTTCCTACCCCACCTCTGGTCCCTATCTCCTCCACTCCCCATCTCAAGTCTCTTTGCTTTTCTGTGCTCGGACCTTTGTCTTACTACCCCTACATGTCTAGCTCTGCTAAGCTATCCCTTTCTCACCCTAGTTGGGGCAGCTTTGTTATTACTTTGTGTTAAAGTTGTAAGCCCCTTTAAGCAGGACTATTATCACATGTGGCTATGCAGGCTGCACAGAATAACTCCAGGGGGCACCCGTCACAGACACCATGGTGTGTATGCACATTATACATGGTGGCCCTGAGGTTGATAAATACCACATAGTTAATTCTTCTAATCTGTGGCTGCAAGTCTGCAGTCTTCTTCCACTGGGTGCTTTCTAGCCTCTAACTGGGACTAAATCTTTCTGTCCCCACTGACACTGAGCCCTAGAGGCAGATATAGTTTCTAGAAAAGAGAACAGTGATGGCTTTATTGGCCTTGAGTATGTGAGATGGCATTAGAAGGTTAATGAGAAAAGTCAACTTTTACCACCTGTCACCTATAGCCTTTTTTCCCCCCAGGAGCTGGTGGATATGATTCACATTTCAGTGCCTAAAGATGCCTTTCACTCTGGAGAATGAAGGCAGATAGATGAGGCCAGAAGGCAATAGGATCGGAGGTTTGTCTGAGTCAAGTTTGGGTTGAACTGTCTCAGCCCTGGCTGTGCTTCAGAGTCACCCAAGGTGCCTTTGTAAAAGCAGGTTCCTGGGGTGGTTTAGGGTGGAGCTTGATAATCTGTATTTTAAGCCCCCATTTGATTCTGATGTCCTGCCAGAGTTAAGAACTTTTCTCTGGTCTTACCTAATACATTCACAAGAGTTCAAATGCAGGGTGCCCCCAAAAGAGTAGTATCTGCTGGTTCTCCCACACTCTCGCTGTGGCCAGTGATCTGCCTAGAATTTCTGCCCAACCCTGCCCTGCAGCTTCCCAGCCTTGACCTGAGCTCCTCGATGATGTTGGCTGACAGCTGTTGCTCCCGGATGCGCCCCACCTCCTGAGGTGGCTGCCCTACCAGCTCGATGATGGTCACGTGCCGCAGATCCAGTCCACAGATGGATTGCTGGGAGGAGGAAAGAACATTTCATGGAATGGGCCACTGCACTCTAACCTAAGGCTACCTGGATGATTTCTCCTGGGACCACATGAGGCTGAAAAGGAGCGGCTTCTCCTGCAATGATCACACGGTCACACTGTGGGGTCTATATCAACACTTTCCCTCTGTCATTCCTGAAGTTCTTGCCCCAACAGTGTTTCCTTCATAGTACTGAAGTGTATGAAACCAACAATGTGGGGTAGACAAGAGAAATGCATTGACTAAATTGCAGGAATATAATCATTGCTTAGCTTTGCATAGATTTTAAGCTACATAAGTGCATAATGGATGGGGAATGTGATATAATAATGGCTATTGTTCATTAAATACACACACCTACTTGTTTGTACAAATAATCAAACTTAATCCTCACAACGTCCCTAACAATCTAGGTAGTGTCATTCTTCTGTAGAGGAGAAAGTAATTTGCCCTAATTCACATGACAATAAGATGCCCAGCCAAGATTCAAACTGAGGGTTGATGTCTTTACCACTAGGCTACATGGCCAGAGCCTTCCCTTGGTCTCCAGGATTTCCCCAAAATAGTGCCCAGTGCTCTTTTCATTGTCCTTTGTTGCCTTCCTTGCACAGGGCAGCACACCCTGCAACTCTATCCTGGCTCTCTGTCCTTCCTTATCTTGCAGTATCACCTGTTAGCCAGTTACCAGGGCAAGACTTAAAGAGGCATTGAATCCTCCCCAGTGCCCCATCCCTGTTTCATCTTTGAGCTCCTCCTCTACTAACCCTCACTGGTTTCTGTTCTTGTTCTTGCTTCCTTGCTTTTAACTGAGCTGTTGCCTTTGTCTGCCTTTTTTAGATCTCTGGAGGGATGAGGTGCTTTTTGGTCTGGACCCCCCAGGGTTAATTTTTTTGATAAAACTACTTTCATCATGGACCTCTGAATACTGACTTGGGTAGCTTTTCCTCTTATGTGAGTATCCAGCCCCTTGCAGCTCCCTAGAGCTGCTTCTCTTAGTCTTGTCAGCACACAATGAATTCTCTTCAGCATCCTAGCCTGTTATTTTTTCAAGTCCTCATGGTCATATCTATTTTGTTCTATCTACCTCTTTCTCCCCTACCAGTGGCTTTGGCTAGGTATCTCTTCTTATGTTAAAAATCATCATGCAACTCTCTTATTTTATTTTGAGATATCACGACACTTTTCCCTCTCTTCTGCTACTGGTAGTGGTTAAAGAATACAGATCCAGGAGCCAGACTGCCTGGATTCAATCTGAGCTCTACCACTTACTACCCAGTGACCTTGGGCAAATCACTTAACCTCTGTATGCCTCAGTTTCCTCACCTATTCATCATCGGGATAATGGTAGTGCCTACTTCATAAGGGTTGTTGTAAGAATTGAATGAGTATATGTAAAGTCCATGGGTCAGTACTTGGTGCCTACATAACATTATTATAGCATTATAGCTATTATTTCTTTAAGACAAATGTGGGTAATTGTCAACAATTACATTTGATCATCACTGCCTTGCAAATCTCTTCAGAGTGCTTTGCCACACTCCCTTCCCAACCTTCACCCAGCCCCCTGCAAATCACATCCACCATTCCATTGGCCTTATTGCCTTTTCAGTAAAAACAAAGCAGTTTTTAAAATATGCTAAATATGTCTATGGTAAAACTGATCAAATGCTAATCACAAAAAGTTTGAGGAGGTAGGGTTTGTGCTGCAGAGAGCAACTCTGATTTGGAAAAAGTAAGAGGGGCATGTAAAGGAGCTAAGCCTTCATTAAGGGAATGGGTCTCACCTGTAGCATCGAGCTCTGCATTTTATAATATCGGTTGGAGGGATCAGGAGCTGAAATGATGAGGAGTCGCTGTTTCTCATAGAACTGATCCAGAAGGCCAGCAGCTGAATTGACATTGACATTAATCTTCATAGCTAGGGCAGAAGCAGATGCCCAGTCAGGGTATGGCCTTCTCCTTCATCCCAGCTTGGGTAACTTAACATCTTAAGGCGTTCCAGTCCTTGAAGTTAACCCTTTCTGGTTATTCTCCCTTCCCTTAGGGGAAATCCTGAAAGAATGCTTGGAAAATTTAAACTCCTCTTCTTGGGGTAGGAGTATTTTTTTTGTTTGTTTTTACTGGAACCATTTATTTGCTTTTATTCACATTCAATTTTTTTATTTTAAAGATGTAGGGTACAATTCAGGGTTAGGTATACAATTGGTCATTATGCAGGCACCCTTGTTGTTGAGGTGTGCTCCCCCTTTCCCAGGCAGATTCCCACTACTGCCAATCCCTTTCTTATAGTATTATGATAACCGTTCAAGGTCTACTTATGAGTGAGAACATGTGGTATTCGGTTCTTTGTTTCTAGGAGTATTCTATGGGTGAATGTTGACCCTTAAAATAGACACATCTCAGAACTCCCCATTCTGACATAATATACATTGCTATTGGGCCCTGTGCCATGAGGGGAATCCTGCAAAGGAGGATCAACATTTGCATTCTCCCCACTCTCTGGTTTCACTCACGAGTACAGACAGGTGGTGATCCTGACCACTGACGACTGGACTGGCAGACTCGGGATGGGGTCCCCTGGCGCTCATAACCACCATCACAGTGGTATTCACAGGTGGCACCATAGTTGTCCCCCATTGAGGTGCAGGTGAGGTAGCCATGCTGTGGTGGTTTCAGAGTTGGGCAGCGTCTCACTGTCAGGGAAGAGCTCAAATTAGGGATCATAGTGTCTCTCATAGGAAGGAAAGGTGAAGAGAATTCCTATTCTAGGCCAGGAGACTGTTCAGATGATCAGAACAAATGACTTTTCTATGTTTCTAATACCTGGGCTGGAGCTGGAATTTTCTTTCCTTAAGGAATTAAGACTAGGCCAGGTGTGGTGGCTCACACCTGTAATCCTACCACTTTGGGAGGCCAAGGTTAGAGAATGGCTTGACCCCAGGAGTTCAAGACCAGCCTGAGTAACATAGCAAGACTTCATGTCTACAAAAAATTAAAAAATTAGCTGGGCATGGTGGCACACACCTGTAGTCCCAGCTACTCGGAAGACAAGCAGGAGGATCACTTGAATCCAGGCTGTGGTAAGCCATGATTGTGCTACTGCACTATAGCCTGGGTGACAGAGCTGAGACCCCACCACAAAAAAAAAGGAATTAAATCTGAAATGGACACAAAGATTCATAAAGTTTGGAAACACAGGTGAATATCATATTGTTATCAAAAGACTATCAGTCCGTAAATGAAAACATTGTCATCTATGTCTCCAAACTTTATGGAAACCCTGTGTAAAGATGACCTTGCAGAATTACTTTTAATGGCAGAAATAAGTCTCCCATCAGTGGGGGAAGGCTCAAGCAAATTATGATATATTCTTAGGGTACAATTTTATGCTGTCATTAAAATATTTCTGAAGACTCTTTAAATACATGGGAAAATTACTTTGTTTTAATAAAAAGTGAAGAAGGATGATCCATGATTGGATATAAACTATAATCCTATAACTACTTTTATTTTATTTTTTGGTGCTTATCTGGGGGTACTACAACTTCTTAATTGAAATGCAGACTTTTCATAAAAGTATTTTGTTACTTATATCATTGTTAAATCTGTGTTTCTGTGGAGGAATGAGGGCTGTGACTTTCTATTCTGCCATCTTGATGACATCATTTTCTGTGCCATTATTCTTCCAAATCATTATTTTTCATGCTACATGGTATTTAACTATATCCTTATTATTAGTCATTTGATTGTTTCCAAAAATATATTATTGTGAATCATAACTATTTTTTAAAGTATGTATAGAAAAAAGACTGGAAGGAAAACATTAAAAAGTTATTAGCAATTGCTTCTGGATGATGGGGTGATAGTTTTTTCCCTTTGTATATTTATTTATTAAATATTGAACAACAGTATGGATTTTTTTTGTTTTGTTTTGTTTTTTGAGTCAGATTCTCTGTTACTCAGGCTGGAGTGCAGTGGTATGATCACAACTCATGGCAGCCTCAACTTCCTGGGCTTAGGTGGTTCTTCCACTTCAGCATCCCAAGTAGCTGGGACTACAGGCGTGTGCCACGATGCCTGGCTAATTTTTAATTTATTTTAATTTATTTTTAATTTTTGTGGATACTAGGTCTCGCTGTGTTGCCCAGGCTGGTCTTGAACTTCTAGGCTCAAGCAATCTGCCTGCATTTGCCTCCAAAAATTCTGGGATTACATGCATGAGATACCACGCCTGGCCCATGAATTATTTTTATAATGAGAAAAGCAAAACAAAACAATACGGCACAGAGCAAAGAGGAAGAATCAGGCAGCCAACACCACCAATTTCAGCAGAGGTGAATGACTGAGAATGAAGGCTGATTAGATTTGATAAATTTGAAGTCTAAAAAAAGAAACAGAGAAAATATCTTTGTGAATTTTCTCTAGATTTCTGAATTTCTCTAGAAAGTTTTGTTGAGGAGTCAAGATTTCAGAAACATGCGTATGCACATGTAATATAGGCTTCCTGAATGAGTCTGTTTGGTGAACTTGTTTTTTTCTCCCCTTTCCTGGTATAAATGAGATGTGTCTGTTTCAGGCATTAGAGAGAAGAGGGTTGTGGTGGGTTTCTAGAAGGCCAAGATAGAGCAAGAATAATGAACAATGTGAAAATGAACAAATTATTTCTGACCTTGTACTTTCACAATGAATTTGCAGCTGGCCCGGTTGTAGGCTCGGTCATAGGCAGTGTAACGAATCACATGCTCTCCTTCAGGAAAGTGAGAGCCAGGCTCAGGGCCCCGAAGTATCACTCTGCATGGAACAGGGTGAAAGAGACATGAGGAAAGAGACTCAGAATTGAGGTCTGAAGCACATCCTCACCGTAGCCTCAGCCTGTACAGTTTCAGTGTGAGCAGCCTGAGGGACTGGGAGAAGCTGTTAGGAGGCAGAAGGAGCACCCATTATCAGGCTCACCTGGTGATGGTACCATCAGCAGAATCTTTCACCAAGGGTGGATCCCAGTATACTCTAGCAGTCAGTTTCTCCGGCTCTGCCATCTTCTCACGTGAGTGAGGACAACGGATCTTGGGGGGATCTATGTCTGCCAAGGTTGAAAATCAAGTGCCGACTCATGGGCCCCCTGACTTCCCTGGAGGGAACCCATCAAAGCAATACTATACAACATTGGGTAGGTAAGAAGTTTAAGGTGCTCAAGGAAATGGGGGAAAAAAGCTCAGTTCCAGGGGAAACAATCATTTTGTTAGGCATATGCCCAGGTGTCACCCTCACAGAGTACAGGAGTGCCTTCTATGGGAAGAATTCCATGCCTTTTGTGGCTATAATGCTAGGGTGGCTCTTTGCAGCAGGACAACTGGGAGCAACTGGCATTTACCTACACATACAGGCTCGCCTCCACTCCATCGCCCATCTTCCAGGCAGATTCGGCTGCGATCACCTTCCAGGTGATAGCCACTGGAACAGCTATAGTCACAGCGGGAGTCAAGAAGAACCCCATTTGTGCAGGTGTAAGTGCCACTAGTGATGAATGGCAGTGCATGGCATCTCATCTCTAAGAGAAAACCAAGTGGAAAGTTCAGTGGCCTGGAGGACTATCTGGAGGTGATACCTGGGCATCTAGCACAGGGAGACGCATATCAGAGACAGCCTGAAATGCAGAAAGCCTACCCAAACTGCCCTTACATTTTTGTATCTAACTGCATTTTCCCCTAATTATCTTTGTATTTTTATGTTATAAAGCACAGTAGCACTCTTGGGGGGTCTCCAAGAAGTAGATTGCTTGTTCAAGCATGTGAACTTAAAAATCAGACCTGAGATTGCATCCCGACTGCACCCCTTACTAGCTCTGTAACTTGAAGAAGTTGTCTCATCTCTCTTGAGTCTCAGTGTTTTCATCATTAAAATGTGGACACCTCATAGAACTGTTGTGCAGATTAAAAGAGACAATGTATATAAACCTGTGGGCCCATTTAAGGCCTCAGCAACTGTTAGTTTTCCTCTCTTCCTCAAATGCTAGATACCCTTAAGCACGTTCAAAGTTCCTTTTTGAGTATAATTTTGGTGTGCCCACAGGCACTGTTCAGCTGAGGTTCACTTACATGCCAAAGTGGTATGCTCTCTGTCCGGGTAGGAATACAAGTCAGACCAGTGCCTGGAGGGCCAGGTGTGGTGGTATTTGATCAAAGAGGAATGCATGAGTAAACATGCCACACATGCCAAAAAGTGGAAATTGCCACCATGAATTAATTGTGAACATGTGCTTACCAGTCTTGTTTGAGTTAGCTGATATTTGAGAGAAGTAGGCCATACATTCCTTTAGGTTGTCTAAGTTCTAATCCTGCATAATTTCAATTGTTAAGCTTTGAATAAAGATTTATATGTTAGGTTCATTTTGCTTCTTGGCTAAACCAGATTTGAAGATTACTGCCTTTTCTGTTTCCCAGTATTCTTTATGTAGAGACCTATGCAAAAATAACCTTCTTGAAATCAGGATTAATTGAAAAGATTTGTCTCTTCAGATGAAATTGTTTACTTAGTATTATATAACAGGAAAAATGAGAGTTCCAAAGCGTTTGCCCTTTTATCTCTTATGAGGAAGGCCAAAGCTAGATTCAGTGCTCAAATGTAGCACTCAACTCATTCTAGGTACCTGGAAATATGTATGTCTCCATTCTTTTCTTTGGTTTTATGTTTACCTATAATTTCTAGCCTTATATTTTTCAATTTGTCAGGCCAATTCTAATTCATTTGGGAAATAATTGGGCCTAAGTCCTGAAACAACTTAATTCCAATCACCTAGAGGGGTGTGGTGACTGTCTTCTTTCTGGCTATCAAGCTTCTCCTCTCTTTTACAGCATCTTCTCTGACCAGCCCCATTTATCTCTGAATTCTCAATACTTCTGCATGCAGTTACACAGCAGTCATGTGCACACATCTGTGTCATGTGCACACATCTGTGTTTCTATTCCATTTGTCTATAAGCAGTCTGGGAGTACTTGAGGAATTGAGTAAGCTTACAAAATGACCAATACAGGGTCTTGCACACATGAGTGTCTTAGAAATGGTATTGGGCCATGGACATATAGAAAGACAAAGCTCAGCTGCTAAATGACTGTGGAACTTGAATAAGAGGTAGTGATTTGGAAGCTGAAGGGGGACATGATTTGGAATGTATGCGTATTAGCATCCTCCTTCTCGCCTTAGGGGTTCTCCTTCTGACCTTCAGAAGAAAATTAAAAATAACTCATAACTTCACTGCCAATGACTTCTAAAGCTATAGGCCAGGAAGTACAGCAGTTGATCACAAGTAGGAAAAAGTCTGAGGCCTTACATCTTCAGGAGCTCTAGAAGAAGGCCCAGGTCCACGTCAAGTCTCAGGCCCAAGCCTTATTTCCTTACCTGCACTCCTGGACTCTGAGTCAGAAGAGCTGGTTGCTACTTAAATGCCCATATTGCTTGGACAGTAACTATAGGTAGAGAAAATGAATTAGAATGTTAAGATGGGGAAAGGCCTTGTTGGGGGCTTGTTGCACTTGATAAAAGGGCATATACCCTTAGTGGCTGGCTGGCCAGCTGACTGGCTTCTCTCACATACACATATCAGCACGTGCACACACACATAACTTACGCCTGCAGTAGGCAGTTCCTGACCAACGGCGGCTTGGCAAGCATTGCACAGACTTCCGTCCAATCAGTCGAAAGCCCTGGTCACAGGAGAGCTCACAACGTGTGCCCAGGCTACTGTGATAATTTCCTCCCCTTGGTGAGTAGCATGTGGCTTCTCCATCCTGGATATTTAATGTATAACACCACCGGGGGACTGTAGTAATAGAAAAAGTAAGCTAGAAATACAGTAATCAAGACTTTGTAGTGTTGGCAAAAAGGACAAATACGTAGATCAATGGAACAGATTAGAGAGCCCAGAAATAGACCCACATTAGTATGTTGAAATGATTTTTGACAAAGGTGCAAGAACAATTCAGTGGAAGAAAGATAACCTTCAAACAAATAGTGCTGGAGCAGTTGTCCTTCCATATGCAAAACAAAACAAAACAAAACAAAAACAAAAACAAAAACAAAAAACAAAAACAAAACCTTGACCTAAGTCTAATACCTTTTACAAAATTTACTCACAATGGATCATAGACTTAAAAAAAATGGAAGAGAATCTCTGGGATCTAAGTAAAGAAGTAAAGTCTTAGACATGACACCAAAAGTACAATTTATAAAAGAAAAACCAACAGATTGGACTTTTTTAGAGTTAAAAATTTTGCTCTGTGAAAGTCACTATTAAGAAATCAAAGACAAGCTACAAACTGGGAGAAAATGTTTTGCAAACCATATATCTGACAAAAGACTAGTATCTAGAATATAGAAATAACTCTCAAAACTCAACAGTGAAAAAGCAAACAATCCAGATAGAACATGGGCAAAGATATAAGCAGACATGTCACCAAAGAGGATATACTGATGGCAAATAAGCACATGAAAAGATGTTCAACATCATTAGTTGTTTGAGAAATAAAATTTTTTTTTTTTTTTTTGAGTTGGAGTCTCACTCTGTCGCCCAGACTGGAGTGCAGTGGCCGCTCCCGGCCACCGCAGCCTGGACCTGCTGGGCTCCGGCGATCCTTCCGCCTCAGCCTTCCGAGTAGCTGGAATTACAGGTATGCGCTACCACGCCCAGCTGATTTTTTGATTTATTGTAGAGATGAGGTCTCGCTGCCCAGGCGGGTATTGAACCCGCGGGCTCAGGCAATCCACTCACCTCAGCCTCCCAAAGGCGCGGGATTACAGGCTGAGCCACCGAGCCCGGCGAGAAATAAAAATTAAAACCACAATGAGATACCATTTATATGCCCATCAGAATATCTAGACTCTAAAAAAAAAACCAAAAAACTGGCAATACCAAGTGCTTGTGAAGATGAAAACTGGAACTCTCATACATTGCTGCCAGAAATTCAGAAGTACAGCCACTTTGGAAAATATTTTGGCTGTTTCTTATAAAGGTAACATCATACCTTCATATAAAAAGGTACACTTACAATATAACTCTGAAATTCCACTTTAAGGTATTTTCCCAAGTGAAATGAAAACCTGTGTCCATACAAAATCCTGTACACAAATATTTAAAGTAACTCTATTCATAATTGCCAAAAACTGGAAACAAATCAAGTGTCTTTCTATGGGTGAATGATTAACTGTGATTTATTCATACACATGAATGAAGTGCTGATAACATGCAACAACATGGATGAATCTCAAATGTATTTTGTGATGTGAAAGAAACCAGACTCAAAAATGCTACACACCGTAGACTTCCATTTATATGACAAAAATATAAGGACATATCGGCAAAAACATAGGAACAGAGTACAGATCAGTGGTTGCCAGAGATTAGGGGTGGAGGTAGAATATAACCTCAAAGGGTCAGCACTGGGCAAGTTTCTGAGGTGATGGAATTATTTCTCATGGTGGTGGTGGTTACCTATGTATTTGTCAAAATTCACAGACTTGTATACCAAAAAGAGTGAATTTTACTGTATGTAAGTTTAAAATATTTTTTAAAATAACACAAAACTGTAAACTAGGGAGAGGAGGGAAATGTGAAATCAAAGAAAGCTGCTTAGGAATGGAAAGTCTGATCCCAGTTCAGTACTGAGCACAAAGGGTTATAGGGCCATTAAGTCATAAAGGCATCATAAAGATACCTCATTATTTACACAAAATAAATGACTCTTTAGTGGGTTCAGAGTTTAAAGGGACACGTATAAACAAATGGAAAGCCACCTGCTCAAGGATGTGTACATGGAATGGCACAGATCTGTTAGCCTAGGGTTGGGAAGGCTAAAGCCCCATATGAGCTGATTCGGTTCCCAAATCCTAAGGGACAAAAAAGGGTGCTTTGAAATTAATAAAGCAGATGAGGAGCCAAAGGAACAAAGAAAGACTTGAGCCTCTCTGCCCGAGTGCAACTGGAGAACGAATACAGATGACAGTGAGAAAACTATTCTTCAACCAACACCTTGCTTGGGGTTTTCAGCATTAGTTTCCAGCCTGGGGCAAAATGACACACAGCTGCCATCTGGAGACACCATCTCCATATTACAGAAAGTCTCTTGAGAACTATAATTGCAGAGCTGTTGATTATAAGGGCATGACACATATCACAAAGACATTACTTGAAAGGCTGGGACCTCAGCAATCACTTCTGTTCTATTTCTTTCCCACAATCTTTCAAGGAAAACACTTATCAGACTGCAATGTGTAGAACAAGAATGGTAAAGGAAAATAAAAGCTCAGGATAAATGCTCAGATAGTAGGAGATGCCCCAGCTATTGTAAATATGTTCAAATTTTCTGACCCAGGGGAATCTTGGCATAAAGTTAAAATGTTTGAAGGTTGGAAAAGGGCAATCACAATCTCAATTTTCAAATAAAGAGGGAAGACTGTGGGAACTGTAGTCTGGTGACACTGACAGCACTAGTAGCATAGTGTTCTAGCGTATTTAAATGTAAGGCTTATGGCAGTTAGAGAATTAGTGATCACCAGGAGCCCTCAGGAACAAGTAATTCCTGACTGACCTCATTTCTTTTTTGGGGTAGGGTCACCATACTGGTAGGGCAGGGGAAATGGTGGATACTCTATGTGGAACTGAGGCATGGGACAATGCTTTTCATGCCATTGATGTGGATGAGATGAAGAAATACAGGAGAGATGACAATATGGTTAAAGAGATTCCTAACTGGCAGAGCAACTGTACCTAAAGAATGCCAGTGGGAAATTGAAATCAGAACGTGATTAAAATAAATCAAGAAGGCAATCTCATTTATAATAGCTACCAAAAATAAAATGAATAAAATACTTAGGAGTAAAGTCAACCAAGAAAGTGAAAGATTTGTACACTGAAAACTATAAAACATCGATGAAAGAAATTGAAGAGGACACAAACAAATGGGAAGACATCCCATGCTGGAGGATTGGAAGAATTAATATTGCTAAAATGACTATACTTCCATAAGTGATCTACAGATTTAATGCAAGCCCTATCAAAACACTAATGTTATTTTTCACAGAAATAGAAAAAAAATTCTAAAATTCGTATGGAACAGAAAAAGCTGGAGGCATCACACTACCTGACTTTAAAACATATTACAAGGCTATAGAAACCAAAACAACTTGGTGTTGGTATAAAAATAGACATATAGACCAATGGAACAGAACAGAGAATCCAGAAATAAATCCACCCACGTATTTATGGTCAACTGATCTTCGATAAGGCCATCAAGAACCTACAAGAAAGGATTCCCTCTTCAATAAATGGTGCTGGGAAAACTGGATATTCATATGCAGAAAGGTTGAAACTGGACACCTATCTCTCACCATATACAAAAACCAACTCAAGATGGATTGAAGACTTAAATGTAAAACCCAGAACTATAAATGTACTAAATGAAAAATAGGGAAAACTTACCAGCACATTGTCTAGGCAAACGTTTTATGTCTAAAACCTCAAGAACACAGGAAA
The DNA here is from genome assembly GCF_000164805.1 of Carlito syrichta. Taxonomy (NCBI): domain Eukaryota; kingdom Metazoa; phylum Chordata; class Mammalia; order Primates; family Tarsiidae; genus Carlito; species Carlito syrichta. The sequence goes on from NW_007251085.1 coordinate 199,113, forward strand.
CAAATTCAAAAATAAACACATGGGATTATATTAAACTAAAAAGCTTCTGCACAGCAAAGGAAACGATCAGCAGAGTGAACAGACAATCTCTCAAATGGGAGAAGATATTTGCAAACTGTTCATCAATCAGAGGACTAATATACAAGGAACTCAATTCAACAGTAAAAAAAATCATGCCATTAAAAAATGGGCAAAGGACATGAATAGATATTTCTCAAAAGAAGATATACAAATGACCATTAGTTATACAAAAAAAGTTCAACATTGCTAATCATCAGGGAAATGCAAATCAAAACCACAATGAGATGTCATCTCACCCCAGTTAGAATGACTGTTATTAAGAAGACTCCAGCCTGGGCGATGGAGTGAGACTCTGACTCAAAAAAAAAAAAAAAAAAAAAAAAAGGAGTCAAAAAGTAAAAAAAAAACAGATGTTGGTGAGTATGCAGAGAAAAGGGAACTCTTAGACACTGTTTGTGTGAATGTAAATTAGCACAACCACGATGGAATAATGTGGAAATTTCTCAAAAAACTAAGAATAGATCTACCTTATGACCCAGCAACACCACTACTAGGTATCTATGCAAAGAAAAAGTCAGTACATATCAAAGGGATACCTGCACTCACATGTTTATCACAGCACTATTCATAATAGCAAAGATATAGAATCAACCTAAGTGTCCATCAGCAGATATATGTGGTATATACATGCAATAGAATACAATTTGGCTATTTTAAAAATGTGGTATATACACACAATAATGTGGTATATACACACAATAGAATACTATTTAACTATTTAAAAAATAAGAATCTGTCATTTGCAGCCACATGGATAGACCTGTAGGTCACATGTTAAATGAAATAAACCATGCACAGAAAGACAAACATTGCATGTTCTCACTCATATATGGTAGCTAAAAAACTTTATCATGGTAGAATGATAAATATCAGTGACTGGGAAGGGTGGGAGAGGAGTTTGGGAGGGGGGATAAAGAGAATTTGGTTATGGGTACAAACTTACAGTCAGAAGAAATAAGCTCTAATGTTTGGTAGCAGACTAGGGTAACTAGAGTTTGCAACAATATTTTGTATATTTCTTTTTTTTTTTTTTGAGTTGGAGTCTCACTCTGTCGCCCAGACTGGAGGGCAGTGGCGGCTCCTGGTCACCGCAGCCTCGACTTGCTGGACTCCGGCGATCCTTCCACCTCAGCCTTCCAAGTAGCTGGAACTACAGGCGTGTGCTACCACGTCCAGCTAATTTTTTGATTTATTGTAGCGATGAGGTCTTGCCAAGTTGCCCAGGTGGGTCTCGAACACGCGGGCTCAGGCAATCCACTCACCTCAGCCTCTCAAAGTGCGGGATTACAGGCTGAGCCACCAAGCCTGGCTTGTATATTTCAAAGTAATTAGAAGACAGAACTTGAAATGATACCAAAACATAAAGATGATAAATACTCAAGGTGATGGATACTCCAAATACCCTGACTTGATCATTAAACATTCTGTGTATGTAACAATCACATGTACCCCCATAAATTTGTAAAATATTATTTATCAATAAAAATAACGTGGTAAAATACTGTATAGAAAAATATCTGGTAGCAAATATATCAGTCTTTATTGAGAATCTACTGTGCTCTAGGTACCATAGTACATGTTTCCTTTTCACACACATCATCTCATATAGATCTCCCAACAGCCTTGTGAGGTAGATAGGTGTCTAGCCCTTTTTTGCAGATGAGGAAATAACTTGCTGATGGTCCCTCAGCAAGTAAGGGGCAGAGCTGGTATTTGAACCCTAGCTTTGTCTGCTCTAAAACCTATGTTCTTTCTAACCACAATATCTGCATCTGCAGATATAAAATAGGCTGCTATTTTGAAGTAAACATTGACCTTGTTAAATAGGTAATATAGCCACATGGCTCAAAACCTCAAAAGCATAAAAAGTTACACAGTAAAATGTCTCCCTCCCACCCCCACTTCCACACTCACGCCCACTTAGTTCCTTCCCAAAGAACCATTGTTAATAGTTTCTTTATGCATATAAAGCAAATGTTAGTATAGCTTCTTATCTCCCCCCTTTTAATATATTGGGTAGCATATTATGCCCACTGTTCCCTCCATTGCTTTTTAAATACATTTAGCAATATATTTAGAAGTCTTTCTAAATACTACACAATTTATTTAAATAAAAAAACCTTTATAAAATAAATAGCACAGGGACTGGCACATGGTAAGTGTTTGTCCAGGGTCAGAAAGCCAAAATGTGGAGAAGCTGGGATTTGAACTCAGGTCCATGGCCTCTGCTCTCTGTAGCTATTCATCTATCTCTTTTTAAGGTGTATAAAGAAAAGATAGTGCTGACAACAGAGTTGAAAGAGCCTTCTTTGTGATTATCTTCAGATAACTCAGGCAGCATGACTAGCTTGCCAGGGTTGATCAAGCTGTGAGGAAAGCAGCAGCCCTGCAGATGGCAAGCTTCAGAAAAAGGCTTCTGCCTCCAAGTAGGAGTCAGGATAAGGGCATGACAAAAAGTGCAAGATGAGCGAAAATACAGCAAATGACATTGCAGTGTGCTCTAAAATAATGATTTTTTAAAAAAACTGGCCAGCTCTTCTTTTCTTAAACAGTGAGTTATATTTTTGATGAAAGAGATGGACTGAACATGGCTTTGGAGTCAGACTGAGTTTAAATTCCTGCTGTGCCACCTCTGAACTCTGAGTCTGCATTGAACTTTCCCGAGCTTACTTTCCTGATCTGTAAAATGGAGAATAATAAATCAGTTCCATAGGGCTGTTATGAGAATCAAATGAAATGGCATGGGTAAAATATCTAGCCCCGTGAATAATATTCCCTAAGTCAGTGCTGGAGCTTGAGTCACCGTCTCCTACCTCTTCAACATACTGTGGTTTCCAGCATGAGTTTTGAGCATGTGACTGTGACACATGACTGCCATCTGTAGACACCACCCAAATTATGGAAAGTTCTTAAGCACTACAGTTGCAGTGCTATTGATTATGAGGTCACAAAGATATTACATGTGAGGCTGGGACCTCAGGTTGTACTTTTCCTGTCCACTCCCTCCCCTTCATCATTGAAAACCTTACTCAATTCATTTTATGCCCTGTGACCAAGTCCCAAAGAGAGCCATGAGACACTAGACCTCAGAACAAAGGCTACTATGTAGCTTACATTTTTCTAAAGGGCTTTATGCTCATTTAAAAATAACCAATGAAGAAGGTTAGTGTTAATGATAGGGCTGCTAGACCCTGTGAAAATACCTGTTGCATCTGTTGCTTTTTACTACCCACCTCTCCCCTGTATAGTCTCCACAATATGACTTCTGTTCCCAGGATGCCAATGGTCAGCATCTACTTTTTATATGGCTTTGTGGGTATGACATACATAGCTCCTTCTGTTAAATAGATAACTATTTTGTTGAGGGTAATAAAAGTAAACCAAAGAGGCAGTGCATAATGAAGGCCAAATGAGTGGTCTAGACAATAAACATTTATTTCAGAAGATGTACATAGGAAGTAATCAATATTCAGTGAGAGAATAAATGGGTTAGGGAAAGCTCAGTGTGGGCTGACACAGTTGGGAGTAGAGCAGCCTGTCTGAAGCACAGATTTCATGTGGGGGAAACAGATAAGAAGGCTGCAAAGCTAGACTGAGGCCAGATTCTGATTAAAAATGGTCATAGTGGGCCACTAGGTTTGGGGGAGAGAGAAACATGAGCCAGAGAATCCAGTTAGAGGCAACTGGATTAATAAAAGAAAATGAGAGGTCTTGGTGACAGGTGAAAAGTAATGAGGGAAAAGGGGTTGTTAAAGGTGATGAGGATGACATTAAGGTATGTTGAAATCTAAGTAACTAAGGGAATGATGGTACCATTATCAGAAGTAGGAAGGTCAGCTGGTAGAACATTTTTCAGGCAAGGTGAAAGATATTTGCTTCAGATATCTCCAAATGGAAGTATCTAGCAGCAGATGGAGATGTAGTCTGGGAGATCAGGAGAGACAGATCCGTATTGTCCAAAGTTCAGATCCCAGTCTCATTCTCTCTATTGTCACTTCCGGAGAGTTCCTCTCCTTTTTTAGTTTCAGCTATGATCAGAATAGTGATATGCCATGGAACAAAAGGGGATTAAGAAGAAAGGGATGTGCTCACTGCCACTAGGAGACTGAGGAGACTGAAGCTTAAGAAAAGGTCATGTGATTTCATCATTGGGAGAGAACTGTTTTCTTCAAGAGATGTCATTTCAGCTTGGAGATTTGTGGGTGGGTGGGAAACAGATTGTAGGCAGTTTAGGAGTTAGTTGAGACAGAGACAGCGAATGTGAACCCTTTGGCAATGAGAAGAAGATAGGTAGAAGGTAGCTAGAAAGGTGCATAAATGAACCCAAGCTCTGATCATTTCTCTATTAAAACTATTTTCTCAATGGTTACCATTTACCTCCCTATTGCAAATTGAAATATTTCCCCTCAATTTGATCTCTTTGCAATACTGGACACAGTTGATCTTTTATCCCTTCCTTTCTTGAAAACTTTTTCTGTGGCTTCTGGAATATGACAAGACACTACCCTTATTTCCTCCTACATGACTGACCACTGATCCTTTTTCCCTTGCTCACGTCTCTTCTACTTGTTTCTGTAAATGTGTTCTAAGGCTCTGATCTTGGCCCTCTGCTCCCTCAGACAGCTCATCCACCTAAGCTGATGACTCACAAAGCTCCATTTTTCCACTTCCAACTGCCTATAGGGCATCTTCACCAAATGAGTTTTCTTTTTTAACGCTGACTTTCTGAGAAGGATTTCACAGTTCTCCCAGGTATTCAGACGGAATGTTTTCAGACATCAATTTCTTCTTTAGCCCCTTGGTATATCAGATCTGCACTAAGTCTTGTCATCTTTTTCTTTAAAATATCTCTGGGGTTCATCCTTACTCTCCATTTCTTTGCTACTACCCTCAATCATCTCTAGCCAACATTTCTATAATTGGTTCCTGGAGAGTCTCCCTGGATCAGGCTTCAACCCTCCTGCATCCCTGCTTTCTGTACAGAAAAACATAACCAGGTTAATGTTCTGAAATGAACATTTACTGTGTCACTCTTCTGTGCAAAAACATATGATAGCTCCTTAGAGCTTCTAGCACAATGACTAAACTCTTCTGTATGACTTGCACAGCACAGAAACAGAGAATCAGAAAAGGTAGAGATATTAGCTATCATTTGGCCTAACTTTCCTTTTAATTCAGGAATAGCTATTCAGAATTCTTCACAGATAGTCCTCCTGCCTCTCCTTAAAGGGTCCCTGGATCACAGAACTTTTCTTAATCTAGCTTCACTTTTTAACTTTCTTTTCTACTACTCTCTTCACATTCCATCTCCTTTAGTCAGACTGGTTTCTCCTTAGCACCCTCCTCTACCAGGTTTGTTTTTACCTCCATATCTTTGGCCATCTGCTTTGCCAAATGCCCTCCCTTCCCTTTTCTAGTACTAAAAATCCCACCCATCATTCTAGACCTAGCCTGAATGCCATCTTTCACAACTCCTTTCCTGACTTCTTGTCTTAACTCCTATTGCATTTACTGCTACCACATAGCTTCACACTTAATTACCCTACATCTGCTAATTTTAATCCCCCTTCCCCCAACAGCATGCAAGCTCCTTAAGCAGAACAAAACCCTATCTTACCTTGCACAGGATTAGGCATAGAGTAAGTACTCAGTCAATACTTAATATTTAATAATATGGGTAACCCTCAGGCTAGAGCAGTGAGGTCATACAGCAAGTCAGTAACCAAGTTTGTGAGTAGAAATCACAACTCCTGATTCCCTGTGATGCATTGTTGGCACATATAAGCCAAGCCTGATGAGACTGCTTCAGGGAAGGGCCTAGGTCTAAGACCAGAATAGAGCCTTTCTAAGCATAAGAAGCAAGGAGGATTACCTCCGTAGTCTAAAGCAGGGGCCCGTGGGACCTCTTCTGCATATACTTCATTGTAGCTTTCATCTGGATAGTAGCCCGAACCTAGAATGAAGAAGACAATATCAAGATGGTGTCTTGATTTCTCACTCGAGTCCTTCCCAACATTACGACCACCTCCCATCCATCTTTGTGTCTTCCTGAAGACATGGTGGTCCATGTCCTGGGTGGGGACTCGGGTAAATATGGAAAAAAATTGAGCTTCTTGACCATTTATTAAGCTGGATTTTAAATGACCAATGTTATTGATGCAACACATGAATCTTGGCGAGACACTGATGACTAAGCTCTGAGAATGGACTGTGGTCCTGGGTAGGAGGAAAAATAGAGTTGCAGTGTCTTTCTTCTAGTGGCAGTCCTGCTCACAGTCCTTAGAGGAAAAAACAATAACTCAAGCTCCCACTAGCCTACAGGGCACAAGCCTTTTTGCCATTGGATCGCCATTCCTGGGGTAAAAGCCAGACCAGAGAGTGATGGCACAAAAGGTAAGGGGAAATAAGAACAGTTTCGTGAGCACTCTGACCTGATTTGAAGAACAGAGAAGTCAGAGTCCTTTGGATAAATTTCCTGTCTCTCTAATCAGCAGGAGCTTTAGCAGGGAGCTGCTGAGCTAGAGAACATTCTTAGTCTACCTCCATCCAGTTAAGCGGTCCAGTCCCTGGTGGAGGCAGGTCTGTAGCTGTCTGGGAGACTAAACAGTATGTTCCACCAGACGGCAGGAAATCAGTCATGAATACAAACTAATTGGAAAACAACTTGGTCCTTTCCAGAGCGAAGTTTCTGGAAGCCCTCATTCTAGCCTCCCTGAGCCCTAATGCACACACAGGAATAGGGCAGCCAGCAGTGCTGAAGTCAGAAGACAATTCCCCATTTCCAGGAGAGGGTGTGCTTCCAGGACAGGGCTGGATTTTAGTGCTGAAGCCCTTTGGCCTGTGTAAACACTCAGTCCACAGGCTTGCCTGCCTCTTCTCTGGGAAGAGGCACAGGGCCCCTTGCAATAAAGGGTGGAGCAGAGGGCTAGATGATGAAGCTTCTCTGTTTCCCACAAGCCCAGACTGGGAGTGGGGGTGGGGTGGGGTGTTGGGAAACCAGTCCAACTTGGTGAACTAGGGAATGAATCAAATTGAAAGTTTGCCTTATGAAATCATGTTCTCTTTGGTTTGCCCTCATTCCAGGGAAAATAGTTTATTTTTCTGCTTTCCCCCCCCTTTTTTTCCTTTTCTGTTTTCCCATTTCAGCTCTTCTTCTGGCTTCCTTTATTTCTCCTTAAGACTCATCTTCCCTGCTCTCTCTTTTCCCACATGAGAGGCTTCTTCATTGGGAGCATGAAATTGTCAGCTGTTTCAGTTCAGTATTAGCCTTAAAGCCTCACAGCTCCTGTAAGCAGGAGGCCAGATGTGTGTGTGATTCCCTAAAGCATTACATCTTCCCACTCTTGTTACATAGCTAGCTTGTGAAGAAATGCTCAGCAGGGAGCAAACGGCTGTATACCAAAAGGAAAAACTGGAGTGTCAGAGACCCATGGCTGGATAACACTAACAACAACAATGACAACAATGACTGCTGCTATCACTCAGCTCTACTCTGTGTTTAAGAACATTACACATGTTAGCTCATTATGTCACCATAATGTCTCAGTGGAGTATATACTACTAAAACTCTCCAATGTGCAGACAAAGAAGCAGGATCAGAGGAATCAAGGGAGTTGCTCAAGGTCTCCCAGCTAATAAGTAGCAGTGTGGGCATTCTAGCCCAGGTCTGTTTGACACTTAGACACCAAACACACTCTACTAAAGATGGTGGTTAGGGGAGAGCTTCTGACAATATCCAGCTGGTGTACAAATCTGAAATCTTTCTTGCAATCTTGCTTTTTACTCTGTGTGTGTGGGATTGAAGACCACCAAGCATTTTACATCATTCCAGAATTATAGGGGATGTGGGACAACGAAAGGAAAATTCAGTCAGATAATTACAGTCTCCATCAGAGCGCAGAGGCAACTGTACTAGTGCCAAGTTTGCTTTGTGACTGGAATGGGCTTGGACCATCTTGACATTTTAAACCTTTCTGTTTCTGCTCTTTGCCTGTCTTTGGGTATATATATATATATATATATATATATATTTTTTTTTTTTTTTTTTTTTTTTTTTACAAATGTTAGGACAATGAGGTGGAAGTATAAGAATGAGACCAGGGGACACACTCCCTACATTACTCTACCTACTTGTTCCCCTTCAGATATGGAAGAGAGGGCTTTGGCAGCACTCTTCAGTTCCTTTAGATCAAGCAGTGATTGGTTACTGTGTGGTACATTACTGAGTTCCTCCAATCTCCATAGCATGGTTAGGCCCTCTAAGCACTACCTTTCACAAAGGTATGGTTGAAAATGTCTGATAGTTGAAGACTATTTTTAGGTCCACATTAATGCTTGACTTATGATGACAAATGCAGTCTGACTTCCAGAGCTATACAGATATGCCAATATGTACTTTTAACCCATTCTTTGCTTTATGTATATTCTTAACCCTTCCCAACCCCTGCTGATTATTCCTAGACCCTTTTTCTGATTCGCCCTGAATCCACAGTTGGCTGCTTTCCTTGTGCCATACCCATTTCAGGACAAAGGTATAGAAGTGGGAAAAACAAACAAACAAAAGCAAACAAATAAAAAAACCAAAACCAAAAAACAGTCCTGGATGCATAAAGAGTGCTCAATAAATATTTGTTGAATGAATGAATGAATGAATGAACAAATGCATGGAGGCAAGCCCAGCAGCTGAGTTAGCAATGTAGGAGAGGATCATTGGCACTTCAAATGTCTCTCATCATGTAGCCTCCTAAGAATAGACGAGGGCAGAATGAACAGATTTGCAGGACTGTCAGAGACCTTACTAACCTGGGCTCCTCAAAAGGAGTGGTGACCCTGGTGATTCATGTGGAGGTGGGGAGTGCCATCTTTGCAAACAACTCTCTGAGAACCTCAAATGAATCTGAGAACCTCAAATGAATCTAAATTGTAAAAAACAAAAAACTGCCCAGTTCTCAGGACTCCAGCAGCTCAGGCTTCCATCCTGGGAAATGTAAAGGCCATGCATGCCATGAGATTTCATACAGGTGTTCAAAATTGGGCTTTGAGCCGTCTAATCTCCACTCCTTTAGTCCTGTGGTCTTTGGCTAGGTTCCGGTCTTTGAACTGAAGCTAAGGGGAGGTTGTGAAGGACAGCTGCATATTATCCCCTGGAGACTTGGGGCTCCTTTAACCCCAAACAGCATGTACTCTGCCAAGGGCTTGACTTGAATTTTTTCATCTCAGTGTCAGCCCTTGTGCTTCACCCCCTACAAAGCCAGGTTAAGCCAGAGAGGGGAAGAAGTTTGCATATTTGTTTGAAAGCTTGATGCAGCTGTTCCAGACAAACAGAGTTACTGCCAAAGGCCTCCACCAGGAGCTAAGGGCATGTGGAAAATTTTAGCCGCAATGACTGTGGCTGTGATGGGAGCAGTTTGTTATTTACACTTCTCTGGATATTTTCCTAACCCCATTGGTTGGGCCTGTCTCCTTCCCCCACTCCCCCAGCCCCTGTGAGGGCAGACACTGCAGGCCACAGAATATTCTTAGCACTTGGAATGCCAGCTGGGCCCCATCAAAAACCTCTGTATTCAACTTCATTATCCTTCCCTCACTATTTCCCTTCACCCTTTCCCTCTCCTCACTGAGCCTGTTCTCTTAGGCTCCCTATGTCTCCAGGGGTAAAGGGTTAAATGTTCAGGAATCCAGAAATCTCTATTCTGTCTGAAGTAAATTAACAAGTGAGGAGAAACTGGGGAATTCCTGACAAAGATCATGCAATCTGTATTATTATTAACAGTTTTGGCAGAAAGGGGCTATAAAAACCTCCTTTTATAAATAAGGTCAGGGAGGGAGGGAAGGAAGGAAGGAGGGAGGGAAGGAGGAAAGGAGGGAGGAAGAAAGGAAGGAAGTCTGATGGATTCTTGTTTCCCTTGAATAGATTGTCTCCCTTATTTTTTCTAAGTCCTATTTTTGTTGTCTTGACGAGGTTATTTGTCTCATAAAGGAATTAATATTAATAAAGATTTGAATCATAAAGGAATTCATATTAGAAAGTGGTTTTTAGGAAACTGAGTACAGAAGTAGGTGAGACAATGGTCTCAAAGGCTATGTTGTTCAATCTTCTTGTTTTTGTGCTGCTGTAGTCCATTTTCAAATAGCTCTTGTTAGGGCCTCAAAAGCCTCCCTTGGCAGTCTGTTGCAATGTTTAACCATCTTTATTGTCCTTTAATAGTTCTTCTCTGTATCTATGATAGAGATCTCTCATTGTAGTCTAACTCTTCCCTCTCTACATCTCTGTCTAGACTAGACTAGTCTCTGCCCTTCCTGGAAATAATGGACAACAAATCCTAGAACTTACCTGCATACCATGTTGGTGTCACTGCTGGAGTTAGGAAGAGCAGCAGAGAGAGTGCTCCTCTTTGAGTTAGTTGACTGATCATCCTTGAGATGCAGGGTTAGGGAGACAAGAGTAGACGTATGAGGCCTAAAGTACCCGGGCAAAAGAGAATGACTTTCAGAAGTCAGTCACCAATAGATTTCCAAAAATGAGGGGAAGCAGAAATATGAGATCTGTGAGGAAAAAGAGAGATTTAAAAATTAATGAATGCCTGTTATATTACTCCCCTCATATGACTCTTCCACTTTATATAAAAGTAAAACTTTTTTATTTATAGTCCCTTTTCCTCCCAGGAGCAACAGGACATAAAACAATCCATTTTCAATTGATCCTGGTGGAATCAGATGCAAATGCTCTGCAGTCCAAATTATAGAAAGGGACATTAGGGTACCAAGACCAGGAAAAAGCCAACATAAAGTCACATAGAACCAGGAGAGAATCTGGTGACCTAAAGGCTGACATTAGGGTTTGTCCATTCAACTAATGCTTCCTAACCACTAATCTGGGAAAGTATTCGCATACATGGTCTAAGAGCTTGAACTCTGGAGTTACACAGATCTATATATAAATCCAATTCTGTCACCTATTAGCTATTGGGTCTTGGACAAATTTCTTAACTCTCTGAGCCTCAGTTTTCTCATCTATAAAATGGGAATAATAATAGCATCTATAGAATAGATTAATACCTGGCACATAAGAAAGTAATCAATATAAATAACAGACAATATTATTACCAACTTTATATCAAACAGCACTGACTCTTTCCTTTCTCTAGTCTCTCAGGCAGTATCTATACTCTGGCTCTGTTCTCAGCTTTGGGTTTTGAGGCTTAGTGGTTTAGTAGTGGCTTCTGGCTTTCCAGTCCAGCCTAACCTTCTAGTTTTACTCTATTGAGCCAGCAGAAAGTCAGCAAGGTAGGGGAGAACCTACTGAGATCCATGAGGAGATTGTAAGCAAGATCCCATGGCCCTCTCAATTCCTGCCCTGTCCTCACTCTAATGGGATGAGAGTTTTGTGGTTCACAGTGGGCAAATACTTCATAAATGATGGTATTACGACTTGCTGCCCATTGGTATAAACTGGCCACTGGACATTTCAGCAAGCACCCATTCACTCACATACTTTCAATGAAATGCCATACTCATGGGAGGAGTCAGTCCCAGAAATGGAGAAACAAAAAGATGGCAGATTCTGGCCAGAGTCTCTAAGGGAAATGTGAAGTCCAAGAAAGACAAAGATTCATTTTCCAATTCATTGCTCCTTGGCTTCAGATTTTTGTCTAGAGAATGGCAGGGAAGCGGGATAGAGAAAAAAAAAATGAGAGTACGGGAAAGAGGCAAAGAAAGTAGAAAGATGTGGGAAGGAAGCTGGAAAGAAAAGAAAATCTGCCAGGGTTGAAGGAAAGAGATGGATAAAAGCACAGAGATGCAACAAAAGCAGCAGAAAGAGGAGATTAGACAGAGATCCAGGACAATGACCAGCTAGATAAACTATCACTGTCCCTTCTCCCACATCCAGCCTCCATCCATTTCCTTTGTTCTTAAGTAGGGGCTTTCATGTTTCAGACCCAGTACTCTGAGTCTGTGACTTCTTACTTGCCCAGCTCCTCCCCACTCTTAGACTGAAAACTTGACTCACTGGGGTATCTATCATCCTTCTGCTGTGGGCTGAGAAGGTAGTGGGAACATGTATTTGCAGCCAGGTCACAGTACAAATGAAAAGCAGCACATGATCCAGTTTCACAAAAGAACTTCTCCCTCTGCCGCCACCTCCACCCCTAGCCATGTCCTGGGTCTCTTTGTCCATTCTACAGTTATGAAATGGGGTAGTGTAGTGGTGGAGGGGTTAATTGCAGATCTTACCTGTTTTATGGGTTTTTTTGTGCTCTCTTCCTTTCTCCTCCTCTTTCTCCGTCCTTTCTGCTCCTCTCATCAGTTGGAAAAAAATAAATAAATAAAACTTCTACTTTAACATTCCTAGAACGAGTGACTCCTGGTCTGCCTGGACCTCCGGGATTCTGTTAACACTGCCCAGATGTTAGGACGTCCGCATCTGCCAAAAGTTTCCTTAAAGCTATATTATCCCCAAAGCTATAGCTGTTCCTTCCTCAGAGAAGGATTTTAGAGAGATGGGAAAGAAGGAACATAGGAATTAGAAGAACTCAGTCTGTCTGCTTTGCAGAACAGGGCGAAGTGTGAATGGTACTGGCTCGAAGCCTGTGAGTATAGTGATGACTAACAGAGGCTGGTTAAAGGGCCTCGGGAGACGTGTTGCACTGAGAAACACTTCTTTTTATGACTCAGCATGGCATTGGAATTGAATGAAAAAGAATTTCACAAACTCCAAGGAGAGAAGAGTATCACTGATTTTTACATTCCCTGGAGATTTTGCTTTTAATTCCTTAGACTCCCCAATTCTGAGCTGCCTTGCCATCTATATGGTACAGGGTCAGATACACTTTAAAACCTTCGCACCGATGACCTAACTTCTCTGGACTTCAGTTTCTGATAAGATAATGTTGTTTACACAAAATACCATGTGCTTCTTGCCTGAAAAATCAAGAAGGGTTTCTCATACTGAGAATGGAAGGAGAACATTCCTAGAGAGACTTTAATGAAAGACTGTTTAAGCGAATCTAGATGATACAAGTATATGCATGGCAAGGTCATAGCCATTGCTAAGCTGTTTCCCAGTGGTCTCTGATGAAGACTATATTTCTCTTCACTAAGTGAGCTTTTTTCATTTTAGTATCTGATAATGAGAGTATTCAACCATAGTACAGACCAGCTCCCTACAGTATTCCTCCTCTCACAGTTGACATTTCCATCTCTTGAAACATCAGTGACTGTAGAAGAAAACAATTTTAAGCTGTTGTAGAAAGGGTTTCTCCGTTTTGCATGTAAGCAAATTGGTAACCCCTTCTCTATCATCAGGGAAAGAATTGTACTTATGATAATATAAAATTCAGAAGCAAGCCCTAGTCAGCCTCATTTCCTTTTCTTTTCATTATAAAAATGTGGGGTTACAATTCAGAGTTAGGTATACAAACGTTGATTATGCAGGTACCCTTGTTGATGAGGTGTGCCCCTCCCTCCCCAGCAGTTTCCCTCAATCGCCAATTCCACCCCCCACCCCTGACAGTTTCCCACTACTGCTAATCCCTTTCTTATAGTATTATGATAATTGTTCAAGGTCCGCTTATGAGTGAGAACATACTGTACTCTGTACTTTGTTTCTGTGATAGATCACTGAGTATGATCGACTCTAAATCCATTCAAGTTGCTGTGAAATCCATGTTTGTCCTTCTTTATGGCTGCATAATATTCCATTGTGTATATGTACCACATTTTTAAAATCTAGTCCAGCTTCAATGGGCAGCATGGTTGTTTCCATGTTTTTGTTACTGTGAATAAAGCTGCAGCAAACATGCGTGTGCAGGTATCTTTTTTGTAGAATGATTTGAGTTCCTCCAGGTATATTCCCAATAGGGGAATTGCTGGATAATTTCTAGTTCTTTCAGAAATCCCCACACTATCTTCCAAAGAGGTTGCACTAGTTTGCTTTCCCACCAGCCATGTAGAAGCATACCTTTTTCTCCACAACCTTGCCAGCATCTGTTGTTGTTTGTTTTATTAATGGTGGCCATTCTTACTGGGGTTAGGTGATATCTCAATGTGGGTTTGATTTGTATTTCTCTGATGATGAGTGAGGCTGAGCACTTTTTCATGTGTCTGTTGGCTGCCCATACATCTTCTTTTGAGAAGTGTCTATTCATGTCTTTTGCCCACTTTTTAATGGGGTTGTTTGTATTTTTCCTTTCAGTGTGTTTGAGTTCCTTGTAGATCCTAGATGTTAGGCCTTTGTCAGATATGCAGTTGGCAAATCTTTTTTTTCCCATTCTATGGGCTGTCTCCCTGCTCTCTTGATGGTTTCTTTTAATTTGCAGAAGCTTCTTAGTTTGATGAGGTCCCTCTTGTCTATCTTATTTCTTAAGGTATTGGCCTTTAGTGTTCTGAATAGGAATTGGTTCCCAGTTCCAATTTCCATAAGGGTGTCTCTTGTGTTTTCTAAGATTCTTATAGGTGAGGTTTTATGTTTAGGTCTTTGATCCATTTACAGTTAATTTTTGTGTATGGTGATAGGTAGGGGTCCCAGCACCATTTAACGGAATAGGTTCTCCTCTCCTCAGTGGTTGTTGTTGGAGGCTTGGTCAAAGATGAGTTTGTTGAGAAATTGATAGACTAATTTTTTTATTATAAAGATGTGGGGTACATTTCAGGGTTAGGTATACAAACGTTGATTATGCAGGTAACCCTTGTTGATGAGGTATGCCCCTCCCTCCTCTAACAGTTTCCCTCAAATGCCAATCCCGCCCCCCCCACAGGTTCCCACTGCTGCCAATCGCTTTCTTATAGTATTATAATTGTTCAAGGTCCACTTATGAGTGAGAATATATGATACTCTGTTCTTTGTTTCTGTGATAGATCACTGAGTATGATTGACTCTAAATCCATCCAAGTTGACAGTCTCATTTTCAATCCACCTGTCACAAGTATGTACTGAGTTTCTGCCACGTGTTTAGCAGTGTGACTAGTGATATAAAAAAAGCAAACAACATGATTGTGGCCTCCCTCATTCAATAAATTTATCAAGCATCTACTATGCGAAGAATGGTGGACATAGTGGTAAACAAGGCAGACAAAATTCCTGAATCCTAATCCATAATTTAATTCAGCAAATATTTGTTGAGCATCTATTATGTGCTAAACATTGCTCTAGGTACTTGAAAAATACCAGTGAATAGACAAAAATTCCTGCCCTCATGGAATAGAGGAGACAGACATTTTAAAAGTTCTTAATTACAATTGTGTGTGTTTAGGGCATCTTTCTTGGTCAGTCATTGTAAGCTAAGCACAGCAGATACAGTGATGAGCAAGAAATGCATGTTCCTTGATCTTCTGGAGCTTTCTCTCCAGCTCCCAGAGAGTTTATGTTTAGTAGGGGAGAGAAGGGGGACACAATCTATTAGAAAACAATAAGACACCATACAGTAATAAAGTGCCAAAAGCTAGGGTATCTCTAGAGGAAGAGGGAATACCTGGGGAGAGGTAGGACTTGGCCTATTCTTAGGCCAAGGAAATGACACATAAGAGCTCATTGTTAGGTTAGAGGAGGTATAGGAAACAAAGTTGAATGAAGAGGGTAGGGCCAGAAGATTAGATATAGGAGTTTATTCTAGAAAATAGTGAATATATATATATATATATATATATATATATATATACACACATATATAGT
>NW_007251085.1:214967-229779 GCF_000164805.1 Carlito syrichta
GAGAGAGAGAGAGAGAGAGAGAGAGAGAAACAGGCAAAGTAATAAATTCTACCAGCACTGGTTTCTTTCTAAAAACCCCTTCGTTGGCTCCCTCTTGGCATAGAGTACAGTCCAAGTTCCTTATCGTGGCATACCATGTCCTTCACAATCGATGTCCTTAGCTTGGTTTTAAACATTCACCCCCTGACTCCTCATTCTGAACACGCTGAGCTTCTTGCTCTTCCTTTCACACTTTGGTGCCTTTTCACAGACATACTTACTCTACCTTGTAGTCCCTTCCCTCCTCTCTTGCTTCGTTGAAACTGTATCCATCCTTGCTGTTGAGAAGCTTCCCCCAGTCCATCTCAGCCAGAGGTGATTAACTTTGCCTTCCTTTTCTCTCACAGCCCCATCTGTCTCAATTGTAGAATTTTTTTTTTTTTTTGAGTTGGAGTCTCACTCTGTCACCCAGACTGGAGTGCAGTGGCCGCTCCCGGCCATCACAGCCTCGACCTGCTGGGCTCTGGCAATCCTTCCGCCTCAGCCTTCCAAGTAGCTTGAACTAAAGGCACGTGCTACCATACTCGGCTAATTTTTGATTTATTGTAGAGATGAGGTCTGGCCAAATTGCCCAGGTCTCAAACCCGCGGGCTCAAGCAATCCAATTCACTCACCTCAGCCTCCCAAAGCGCGGGATTACAAGCTGAGCTACCGAGCCTGGCAATTGTAAAACTTCTGACACTTACTGTCATTGTTTTTATCTCTGACTCCTACTAGACTGTGAGTCCCAAAGGGCAAGAACCTTGTCCTAGCCTTCTTCATATCCCCAGCACCCAACACAGAACCTAGTACATATCAGGGTGAGGAAGCTGCATAAGGCCTCAATCCCACTTCGGACTGGAAGGAGTGGGACAGGGGGTGGTAGCGAGAGGTTAAAGAAGAAAGCGAAGCAATAGAAAATGGAAATAATAGAGAGATCAAAGTCAGTGTATAGTGAATGGAGAGGGACAACATTCATGTGAAACACTGGGATAAGTAATATGAAGACTCACTAAAACTAGGTGAGGTTAGTTTTTAAAAACCACGATATTTCTGCAACACATACTATGTGTGGAATACACTATGTTACATACTGTGGAGATATAAAGTTAAATAAGACACCTCTCCATATATTGTGAAGATAAGACAAAGACAGAGACTGGCAACATCCATATGTACTAAATTTCTTAAATTTCTTAAAGTTCAGTATCATTTTCAACTTTAAGAATTTTAATATAAAGCCTCTCAGCAGTCAATAAGGTATTCTTTTAAGAAACATTAGATATGGAAACTGACTTACTAGCTGAGATCTCAGCAGTGCTCAACAAGACTAGTTTAGAAACAACTTTCTTAGAAAATGACCATAGAATTGTGAATGTTAATACTGTTCAAAAGTATTTATCATCTCTATGTGTCCCACACTGTCTTATATGAGTTTTTCTTTTTTTAAGAAGGCAAGGTCAGGGAAGGAAAGGGAGGAAAGGATTCACGGAGAATCTGAAAAGAGTGGATGAAAATAAAAGGTGAATAGACACAGAAAAGTATTTCAAAGAATCATAGTGGAGGCCGGGTTCGGTGGCTAAGCCTGTAATCCCAGCACTTTGGGAGGCCGAGGTGAGTGGATTGCCTGAGCCCGTGGGTTCAAGACCCTCCTGGGCAACTTGGTGAGACCTCATCTCTACAATAAATCAAAAAATTAGCCGGGTGTGGTAGCTCGCGCCTGAAGTTCCAGCTACTTGGAAGGCTGAGGCAGAAGGATCGCCGGAGCCCAGCAGGTCGAGGCTGCGGTGGCCGGGAGCGGCCACTGCACTTCAGTCTGGGCGACAGAGTGAGACTCCAACTCAAAAAAAACCCAAAAGAACATAGTGGGAATTCACAAGAGACAACAGGCATAAAAAATATCCCATTCAGGGAACAAAATTTTAAAACTGTAGATATGAATTAACTGTTTAAATGATGAAGTATCTGATGGCTGTAACATAAAATATGAGATTTTAAGAAAGTAAGTAGGAGGTGATTTAAATTCCATGATAGGCACTTAGCCAAAGGTAATTGGAGGGATGCTAGAAAAGAGATTAGAAAATGAAAATGATAAGGTTATTATGTGAAAAAGGGGTAAGACCTGATTGAAGTGGTTGGTGTATTTTTAGTGGTTCCTGAGACAGAGAGGAGGAATGTCTCAAGACATTATTATGCAGCAGCTCAACTTAATTTTTGTGTTTTATGACAGTGTGATACTGGAATGGCTTAGACATTTAGTTTTTAAATTTAATTTTAGTAATCCTACCATGTGGTTACCCCAGAGACCAGCTATGACCTCAATGAGCAGGGATTGGCTGAGCGCCAAATGAACTCATCAATTGAGCATTATGTCCTAGGGTACAGAGGAGAGTATAAAAGGGGGTGCAGGGACCCTGTCACACTGGCTCGTCAGTAGTTTCTGAACATCTAGAGGGCAGGATGTAAGATAGGTAAGTAGAAATGCAAAGCAGACATTGTGGTAATTGACAAAGGGTCTGAGTTAATGTGAGTGAGTGTGTGGTCTGCCTATGAGTGCTGATGTTAGAGAAGAAGTGGAGTAGGGGAGGAGGGATGTTCTCATTGAGCTGGAGTTGAGCTGGGCATTGAGTAGGGGCAGAAATTTTGAGTGAAGTTGGAGAGTGTGCAGGGAGTAGTTAATGTGAGTGAATGTGTTGTCAGACTATGAGTGCTGATGTTAGAGAAAGAGGTGGGATTGGGGAGGAGGAAAGTTCTCATTGAGTTGGAATTGAGTTGAACATTGAGTATGGGCAGAAATTTTGACTATAGTTGGTCAGTGGCCAGAAAGTAGGGAACAGAACTTGCTCAGTCGGGGGATAATTATACTGGTCTGGTGTGGAGCAGAAAATTCACATTGGAAGAGCAGTAGGAAATCAGTTGAGATTGTACTGGGGAGAAGAGGTTGGCAGGGATGGAGGGGAGTTGAAGGTGGTGCAGGGGAGGTCTGACTGAACAGTGAACTTTTGTTTATGTCATTTCCCTTGTCTGATGTCTGCCAATAAAAAAAGCTAAGCCTAATCTTGAATGTTATAGAAAGTTGATATGGAAGGGATACTACTAAATGTTAAATATAAAATAAGTGGCAACAATATTTAAGGAAAGTATGTTCCTACATTTTTGGTTTCAAATTGTGTTTTTGTGCTCAGAAAGAGGGAAAAGTTAAGTGTCTGAACAAGAACAAAAACTCTACCTTGCCACATTCTTGGACAGACAGGATTGCTTCATAGGTGATTGGGTTATTAAAGTGAAAGCAAAAGTCAAACTTAACCAAAAACAATCAAACAAACAAAAAACCCACGTGCAAGGCAGAGCTGGGGCAATCATTGAGGTCTCTTTGCTTCAGGGGCTCTGAGGAGCCCTTGTTTGTGACTAAATGTCTGCACACAGCAGTCTTTGCTCAAGTTATTTGGAGCCAAGATAGCTGTTGGTACGATGACAGTTACATGTCATCACAAAGTGGGCCCCATTTCTGATAAATGACACAGAAGTTGGCCCAGGCGGGTTGCTTGGCCTCTTTCAACCTGTTTTCCTCATCTGGTAAAATTAATGTGCTAGTCATGCTGACTTCATTGTAGGGTTTTTGTGATGTATGCATGAGGTAGTATGTGTCCAGCTCTTAGCAACAATGGTTGGTACATACTGCCGACTGTTGCAGGCATTATTAATATTTTAAAGAATAAATTTATCTAATGGCCTAGGGTAACACTTCTTAAATTACTTTAGATGGGATTAGACGCCCCTTTAGTCTTGTTCTGTACCTAGACCCAGGCCTAGGTTTGAACAGAATTGAACTTCTGTGTTTGGTGGCATGGAAGGTGGGGGAAGTGGGTATAGCAGGGTGAGAGGCAGCGGTGCAAGGTGTTGTGGCCATAGGAATATGAATTTCCATGCCAGCCTTTGGTTTCATTTGGCACTGACTGTTGTGCAAACAAAGCAGCACTGTGAGTGGCAGAGGAAAGTCAACACATTCTTGGAAATAAGTTGTAGCTTTTGCTTTGCTATTCTGTTTTTTCTATAGCCATAGAAATATTTCTTTGCTTTCAGACTCACAGTGAAAATACTTTCCAGGACATGATACAAATTTAAGCTTCAAAGGAAACTTCTATTTAAGATGATGAGGAATTAGCAAGATTTCCCTTGTTACTTGTTTTTAGTACAAGAATCCCTCAGATAGGGTTATTTAGCCTAGGGAGAAAGTTTTACATGTTAGAGCCCCCCCTTACCCCACTCCACCCCTGTAGCTATGGCTTATGCAGTACTTTTAAAGTTGAATATCTGGTATATCCCGATACCTCTGTGTGTGTGTGTGTGTGTGTGTGTGTGTGTGTGTTGTGAATGTATATATATATATATATATTTTAATTTTATTTTATTCATTCTCTCCATGTGTTTATATATCAGACTTTTCAAATTTTAGTATAAAATGTTAGCATAAAGTCTAGCAGTGTGATAATTCATTCTCCAATAGTTGCTTCCTTGTACCTCAGATGTCTGGCAGGATGTTATAGAAACTGGTCCTAGGTCAATATTCGAAGCACAGGGAAGCTCTGTGTGACCAAGTCAATGGAACTTTCCTGTTTTCTGGTTCTGTGGTATATGTTTAAAGGCAGGTTTCAAGCAGAAAAATTTTAGCACTCACCTCTTTTTCACAAATGCAGGACTTTTTGCAATAGCAATACAGTAAATGGCCACTTGTAATATTAGGCTTGTGGCAATGATGATGGACTGGGAAGTGATAGAGCCTTCTAACCCCATTCTTCTAGAGATAACACATACTCATGAGACATTCAGTCTCTGTTCTCAAAAGGCTGACAATTTAGTTGAGAAATCAGACCTTAATACACATTCTATGCTGTAACAATGGAGACCAATATGGAAACAACTAGGTGACTGGAATATGCAATGCCTTTCAGTTTTTTTTTGAAAAAAATTTATTTTAAAGACGTGGTGTACAATTCAGGGTTAGGTATACAAATTGCCATTGCCTTTCAGTTTTAACATTTAAGAGGATATCACATTTACCTGGCATTTTCCATAGCACTCTCTCTTTTTAAAAGTTTTTTTAGCTAATAGTTGAATTTACATTTCACTATGAATTATGTTAAAACACTTTTTCCTCAACTCTTCCCAACCACTTAGGTGATAAAAAAAAAGAGCGATAATGGAGTTTTGCAAACTCTTCTAGGAAAGTCCTAAAATTCATTATCTTTAATACCTAGCTTTGGAATTCTTTCAACAAGTAGTGATTATTTCCTTCAATTCATTCATTCTTATGCCCCTCCTCGCCCTATAAAACAATGTTCACTAATTGAAAAGTACCCAAGTAAGAAACAAAATCTGCCCAATTCCATCAGAGGTAAATCTCGCTTTTCCTTTTCAGTTTTTGTCTAAGCACATATGACTGAATTTATTGCTT
Source organism: Carlito syrichta (assembly GCF_000164805.1). Lineage (NCBI taxonomy): Eukaryota > Metazoa > Chordata > Mammalia > Primates > Tarsiidae > Carlito > Carlito syrichta. The sequence continues at coordinate 220,441 of NW_007251085.1, forward strand.
TATAATCTGCTTTGGTTTTTTGGGGAGGTGGTTCTTGTAGGTATTTTCTCATGTGTTTTCTCGGGTCACTTTTAATCTCTTTTCATTCTTTTCCTCTAGGGCACCAGGGGCCGGAGAGGCCCGATTTCAGAGCGCTGCTGGCTCTGCTGGTGATAGAAACAATAAGATGAAGTTATAACAGGTGGGGGAGGGGGAGGGGGCGGAAAAGATTCTTTGAGAGAGAAGAATAAAAGATGAAGAAAGCTCCACTTGAAGACCTATGAAATTTCCGACACTAGAACCTTTGTGTATAGTTTTTGGTAACCCTCGGCAGGGGGCGCTCGGAAATTGTCGCCACTTTCCGGACAACCTCCCGGACTTTACCCTCTAGAAAATTGTACAGTGTTTCCGGCTCTTCTCAGTTGTAGACACTCGTAAGTTTTCGGCAGTTTCCGGGGAAACTCGGGGATTCTGCGTCTGGCTCGCTGCGTTCCGATAGCAGGGTTCGGCGGGGCAGGATCCCAAGCTGGTCATGGCGTCCCCATCTCGGAGACTGCAAACGAAACCCGTTATTACTTGTTTCAAGAGCGTCCTACTGATCTACACTTTTATCTTCTGGGTGAGAGACGGAGGCGTCCGCGGACGTCAGGGGATCCCGGCTTAGGTGGGGGGTGTGACCGTGAGCCGAGGGAGCGCAAGTCGGGGCTGGGGTGGGGTTTGGGCGGCCATCGCTCCTGGGACCCTGGCGCTGGCAACAAGTAACTTCGGCAGGAGCTTGGAGCTGGGGCATCTCGCCGGCACCAGGGTCGGGGTGCGGAAAGAAGGCAGCCAATAGGCTGAACTGGGACTCAGATGTGCCGAGCGTTCGAGTTCCAGGCAGGAGGTGAGGAGGGGAGTTAAACCCTCAGAGGACAGAGAGGGTGCCCCTGGACCTTTGAAGAGTCAAGGTTTGCCCGGCCTCTCTGAGGGCTCACTTGCATAATAAATGTCTTTCTTTTCACTGCTTCACAAGAGGGGAGTGTTTCGCAGGTAAGTATAGTATGGCCCAACTCCCGCCAGTCTATCCTTGGACTTGCTTTTGTGTATCATTCCTTGTACCCTGTGTTCAGTCCTAAACTGGAGGGTGGGGGCAGGGGAAGTTTTGAGAACTCATGGAAACAATTTTCCTCCCCTTAAGAAGGTTTTCTTCCTTAGGTAGGGGTAAAACAAGGAAGTTTTGGTCCCTGGAGAAAATATGCCCTGGGCTTGTGTTTACCTACAAAAAAAAAATGAATTCTAAGAATTTTGACAAGATGCCATGTCCACACCCTACCCTTGTGTGTGAATCGCCTCCGACCCCAGGCTACTCTCCCCTCATGTCTGTCAGTATCACATCTATTGTGTCTTAAATACCTCGTGCGTTGTGATTTGAGGATGCTGCTGTACCCAGTGCTTAACTGTTTTGTTCTGTGATTTTCCACATAGATCACTGGTGTTATCCTTCTTGCTGTTGGCATTTGGGGCAAGGTGAGCCTGGAGAATTATTTTTCCCTTTTAAATGAGAAGGCCACCAATGTCCCCTTCGTGCTCATTGGCACTGGCACTGTCATTATTCTTTTGGGTACCTTTGGTTGTTTTGCTACCTGCCGAGCTTCTGCGTGGATGCTAAAACTGGTGAGTCCTTATTTTCTTTAGAATTGATTCTTAGGTTTTTTTTTTAAGTTCTGTATATTGTAGACTTTGTTTCTGGTAACTCGACATGGCCCTTTACAATTTTTCCGGTTCCTTATGAAAACTTACCAAGTAACAGTTCAACTGCCAATTCCCACTTTCAAAATAGACATCTTGTTATTACTTTCTCTGTCCTTTTCAATAAAAACGTACTGAACTGATTGAGCAGAAGATCATTATTTTTTCTTTGACTCCCTTTGCAGCTGTGATATATCTTATTTATGCTGACTTAGACTTTTTTATCCCACAGTATGCAATGTTTCTGACTCTCATTTTTTTGGTCGAATTGGTCGCTGCCATTGTAGGATTTGTTTTCAGACATGAGGTAAGTCTGAATCGGGGAAGCTTAATATGTCAAATTTATCTTCTGAGATATAAAAATTGATTAATTTAAGTTGCAAAGTTAGACCTCTATATTTAAACCTGTAGCTGACAGTAATGACTTTCTTGTAAAGGTTCTGGCCCACTTTTAATATTAATGAAAATTTAGCAAATTGTAAAGGCTAACAATAACCAGAAAAAATAGTTACATTTATTTCCAGTCAGTTTTCTGCGCATAAGAACCTGTTAAGGGAGAGATAGTATAATTTATAGCTTTACCGATAGGAAAATATTCAAAGCACAAAATCGATAACTTCTTCACTTACACCAAGCATTTTGAAAAGATTAGATATGCTTAATACAAATTATCAAAAGTTTAATTTTGAACTAGAAATCAGGTAAACCTGGAGTTCTTAGGAAATCATTCGGTGAGTAGTGAAGGCTCATCAGCGAGAGTGTTTTACAAACTGGTAGTGCAGCCTCCCAAAGTAAGGTTTTGTAGCTTAAAAATTTCTTAGGCAACAAATCTGTATTCAATTTAAAGTGGAAAAAGATTGGGGGGGAGTGTATGCTGCCACTTGGATAGATACATGCTCCTACAGTACTTTGAACTTGTAGTGGTTATCATTTTATACTGTAATGTTTTGGTTAGTAGTCACCTCAGTTAAACTATATCCCTTAGAGGACAGGATTGGTCTGTGGAAGTTAATTACCATATATGTTATTTCTGTCAAAGATATGTCTATTGATCAGATAGGTGAACTTATTTGATCTAGAAATCAGAAGAAATTTTTAGAATATTTGTTTACTGGCATTGTGTTTTCTTTGCTGTAGATTAAGAACAGCTTTAAAAATAATTATGAGAAGGCATTGAAGCAATATAACTCTACGGGAGATTATAGAAGCCATGCTGTAGATAGGATCCAAAGTACGGTAAGTGGATATAGGTGGTGATTTCTTAAGAGGGGAACACAGTTTCTACCACCTCAGAGAAAAGGATAGGACCTGGCTACTAGATGTTGTTCACTTATACAGGAAAGAAGTATGACACATTTTATTGCCTTCACATACACACCTGTTCTCTTCCTCTTTCCTCCCTGCTTTCATTATAGACCAACTATAGCAGAAAAGTAAGGCCAATACCAAACTGCCATGTTTGGTGCTAATCTCTTGAATCAGTTCAGGGGAGAGATCATTGAGTATAATGTTGTTTTAAGCACAAATTGCAGTCTTAGAAGATGATGTTAGGTTAAATGTTTGGCTACAAAGTTGTAATATGAATTATAAATGCTTTTGTTGGATTTTTCAGTTACATTGTTGTGGTGTCACCGATTATAAAGATTGGAAAGATACTAATTATTACTCAGAAAAAGGATTTCCCAAGAGTTGCTGTAAACATGAAGATTGTTCTCCACAGAGAGATGCAGATAAAGTAAACAATGAAGTAAGGAGCCTTTAAAAACTTTGACAGTGTTTGAGGACTTAACTGAACATAGTTGGCTCAATTTTTAATTTTTACTCACGTTAATATACCTAAGCTAAAATAGGCAGGGCAGGTTAAGACTTGAGTTCATATAAACAGCAAGTAACACTTTAAAAATTTTTTTTATTATAGTCATGTGGGGTGCAAGTGGGGATGAACGACATAAGTAGATTGCATGCAGGTGAAGTTTGGGCTCCTAACTGGCCCTCACTCCCCTAGCAGTGGATCAGGTACTCTGTGTTGTCACGTGCCCTCTACCCTCCTCCCTCCCTCCCTCACCTAGCAGTGCCCAGCGACTGCTGGTCCTTCTCTTGTGCTAATGTGACTAATGTTCAGGGCCCACTTATGAGTGAGAACATGTGATATTCAGTTCCTTGTTTCTGTGATAGATCACTTAGTGTGATGGTCTCCAACTCCATCCAATTTGCTGTGAAGTCCATAATTTTGTTCTTTATGGCTGTGTAATACTCCATCATGTATATGTAGCACATTTTCTTTATCCAGTCTACTTTTGATGGGCAGTAGGGTTGGTTTCATGTTTTTGCTGTTGTGAATAGTGTGGCAGTAAACATGGATGTGCAGTTGTCTTTTTTGTAGAATGATTTATGTTCCTCTGGGTATGTTCCCAGGAGAGGGGTTGCTGGATCATATGGAAGGTCAATTTTTAGTTCTTTTATGAATCACTTCACTGCTTTCCATGGAGGCTGAACTAGTTTGCACGCCCACTAATGTTGTAGAAGTGTTCCCTTTTCTCCGTACTCACGCCAGCATCTGTTATTTTTTGAGTTATTATTGATAGCTACTCTTACTGGAGTTAGGTGGCATCTCATTGTAGTTTTAATTTGCATTTCTCTGATGATTAGTGAGGCTGAGCAGATTTTCGTGTGTCTGTTGACTGCTTGTATATCATCTTTTGAGAAGTGTCTGTTCATGTCATTTGCCCACTTTTTAATGGGGTTGTCTTTTTCCTTTCACTTTGTTTGAGTTTCTTATAGATCCTGGATGTTAGGCCCTTGTCAGATGCATAATTTGAAAATATTTTTTTCTCTTTCTGTGGGTTATCTCTTTACTCTCTTCGTTTCTTTTGCTGTGCAAATGCTTTTCAGTTTGATGAGGTCTCACTTATCTGTCTTAGCTTTTATGGCATTTGCTTTTGGGGACTTGGTCAATAATTCATTGCTACTCTGACATCCATAAGGGTGCTTTCTATGTTTTCTTCTAGGATTCTTGTAGTTTGAGCTTTTACATTTAGTTCTTTGATCCATTTTGAGCTGATTTTTGTATATGGTGTTAGGTAGGGGTCTAGTTTCATTCTTCTGTGTGTTAGGCTAGCCAATTTTCCCAGCACCATTTGCTAAATATAGTCTCCTTTCTCCAGTGCTTGTTATTAGTGGCTTTGTCGAAGATGAGTTGGTTGAGAGACTGAGTTTTTGCTTCTGGAATCTCTGTCCTGTTCCATTGGTCTGTGTGCTTATTCTAGTACCAATATCAGACTGCTTTGGTTACTGTAGCCTTATAATGAAGTTTAAAGTTTGAAAGTGTGATACCTCCCACTTTGTTCCTTTTGCTGAGGATTGTTTTGGCTATTTGTGTTCTTTTTTGTTCCCATATGAATTTCTGTACTGCCATTTCTAGGTCTGAGTAGATATTGGTAATTTGATGGGTATTGTATTGGATCTGTAGATTGCCTTGGATGGGATGGACATCTTGACAATATTGATTCTTCCAATCCATAATCATGTAATGTTTTTCCATTTGGGTCATCCTTGATTTTTTTTTTGAGCAGCATTTTGTAGTTCTCATTGTAAAGGTTTTTCACTTCTCTGGTTAGATAGATGCCAGGATATTTAATTTTTTGTGGCTATTGTGAGCTTGTTGCTGGTGTATAGAAATGCAACTGTCTTTTACTCATGGATTGTAACCCGAAACTTTACCCAAATCATTTATCAGTGTGAGGAGGCTTTTGACAGATTCCTTAGGGTTTTCAAGGTCTAGAATCATGTCATCTGCAAAGAGGGATAGCTTAACTTCCTCTTTTCCTATTTGGATACCCCTGATTTCCTTCTCTTGCCTTATTGCTCTGGCTAGGACTTCCAGCACTATGTTGAACAGGAGGGGTGAGAGTAGGCATCCCTGTCTTGTTCCCATTCTTAGGGGGAATGCTTCCAGCTTCTACACATTCAGCAAAATGTTGGCTGTGGATTCATCATAGATGACTCTTACTGTTTTGAGGACTGTTCCTTCTATGCCTATGTGCTCAAAGGTTTTTATCAGGAAGGGATGGTAGATTTTGTCAAATGACTTTTCTGCATCTAATGATATAATGTGGTTCTTGGTTTAACACCTGTTAATGTTCTGAATTACCCTATGTTCTTGTGAATGTTGAACCAGCCCTGCATCCCAGGAATGAAGCCCACCTGGTTATGGTAGATTATCCTTGAGGTATATTATTGTATCCAATTTGCTAGAACTTGAGAATTTTTGCGTCTATGTTCATCAAGGAGATTGGCCTGTAATTCTCTTTCCTTGTTGGATCTTTGCCAGGGTTGGGCATCAGTATGATGTTAACTTCACAAAATGAGTTGGGGAGAATTTCATCATTCTTGACTGCCTGGAATACTTTCAATAACATTGGTATTATTTCCTCCTTGTATGTCTTATAGAAATTAGCTGCAATGCCGTCTAGTCTGGGGCTTTTCTTTTGGTGGGGAGATTTCTTATGACTGAGTCAATTTTCTGAATTGTTATTAGTCTGTTGAGAGTTTCAGTTTCTTCTTGTTTAAACCTTGGGACGTTGTGTGATATCAGAAAGTCTTCCATTTCCTTTAGGTTTTCCAGTTTATTTGCATACAGGTGTTCTTAATATTCTCTGATAATCTTTTGAATTTCTTTAGGGTCAATTGTGAGTTCACTTTGTGTTTATAATTGTGTTTATTTGGACTTTCTCTCTTTTTTTAGTCCATCTGGCTAGGAGTCCGTCAATCTTATATATACTTTCAAAGAATGAACTTTTTGTCTTGTTGATCTTTTCTGTGATATTTTTGTCTTCTATATCCTGCATTTGTGATTTTTTATCTTTGTGATCTGTATTCTTCTACTGATATTAGGAGTTAGATGATCTTGCCTTTCCAGCTCCTTTAGGCGTGTCGTTAGGCTGTTTACTTGTGATCTTTCTGTTTTCTAGCAAGTAACACTTTTAAATGCCTAATCCAAAATGTGGAAATAGTTGGGAATAACAATTTGTTCTGTTGAGAACATATAGAAGAGAATTGATTTCAATAATTTCTGCAGAGGTGTATGATCAAAGTATTTTTTTACCATAAAGAAAAGCACAGATTGCTTGTGTTATACTTAATCTGTTTTTTTTTCTTCTATTAGGGTTGTTTTATAAAGGTGATGACCATTATAGAGTCAAAAATGGGAGTTGTTGCAGGAATTTCCTTTGGAGTTGCTTGCTTCCAGGTAAGCCCTTGTAGTTCCTTAGGAACTATTTCATCCTTCCTATAAGTGTAAACTAGAAGATTTTCACTTTTAAGGCTTAAAGTTTTTGCTTCAGAGGCCTGAATTAGTGAAGATATTTTTAGATAAGTCACATTTTCACAAAACTCTCAGTTATTGGCTACAGTATATAAATATTTTTCTTGTGGTGCAGTTTTGATTGCATTTATTTTGTATATGTAGTAATGATTTTGATTGCGATTGAGTCTTTATTTAGTTTTGTTTTATTTATGTTTTGCTCTTTTCATTCCAGTTTTTTGAGGTATTGGATCTTTCATTTTCCTACACTGTTTTTTCACAGCTACAGAGTTCTCTAAATTTTTATTCCTATTGTACACACTCTTTACCATGGCCAATCATGCCTTGAAACTACAAAAAGAAAACCAAAGCAAGACTCAGAATTAACTTCTTCTAGCAGTGCATGTCCTTTGAAAGCAGTTAACTGTGGAAAGAGTCAGTGCCCTCTTAGTAATGGCAACTTTCCAACATTATAGTTCATTAACTAAACAAAACATGAGATAGATGGGAACCTTGGTTTTCCCTGCTGTTAGTCACGTTCTGAAACATTATTAGTATCTTTCTTTCCTGGGATATAACTGCCTGATGAGTTGCATATAAGATCTAACCTGTTAAAATTTAGATCATTCAACCTGACATTCATTATGTTCCTATTATTTTGGGTAGATGTTATGTTACAGGTCAAATTGTATTTCCCAAGTTGTTTTTCTCACTGTAGCATGAAAAGTTTGTATTGTGGCTCTAAATAATTTTTTCAGGGCATGGGGCTTTCTTTATACTACAAACACTGTGGAAATGAGATCAATCCAAGCCTAGTTTTCATATATTTTTAAAGTAGCAAGCATAGCTGTATATAAGTCTGCACTAATAGAAAAGCCACTAGCCACCTTTGAAAGGCTCTAGTTATTAAATAAAATTAAAGCGTCAGTTGCTGGAGCTCCATTTTAAGCACTCAATAACCACATGACTGCTGTCTTCTGTATTGGACAGCACAAGGATTATGGAACATTTCTATTATTGAAGCACTGCTCTAGATCTTTCCAAGAAAATCTCTGCCCTCATGAATGGAGATATTACTTGATAGGATATTTATTGAAAGCCATGTTCTTATTTTTTTCTGGTAACTGAGAGTAAAAAAAGTTTCTGCAAAACTAATGACTTCTGACTTTTCCTTGAGTGACAGTTTCCTGAACTGTCACCTGATTTTCTTTTAGTGACAGTTGTGAAATTCTGGGTCACAGTAGTAGTAAAATTTGACTTATATTCTTTGAATGTAATCTAGATTCTGCAGAATGTCAACATAACTGTCTAGAAAAACCTAAGGAAGGAAATTATTAGTGAATTGTAAGTGAACGGAGAATATATCTATATTCTGAGGTCTTCAAGTTCTTGTGTGTGTGTTTAATTTTGTTCATGTTTTATTTCCAGCTTATTGGAATCTTTCTAGCCTACTGCCTCTCTCGTGCCATAACAAATAACCAGTATGAGATAGTGTAACCAGCATATCTGCCGGCTTACTCCTCTCCAACTTTAAGGTGTGTTCGTTTTGGTTCTCAGCTCTGTTAGTGTTGATATTTATTCCAGCCTGTGCATGTGATGCATGGACAGAGTTTGCCAAGAAGGTCTTGTTCAGTAGTGTATTGAATTATACTCAGGGACATCTCATGGATCACCTACCAGCAACTTGACCACACTTTTTAAATGAAATAGTGAAAAACAAATCACTTCATATTAATACTATAGCACTGAAACTAATTATTTTATTGTAATAATATTTGACTTATGATGGAATTTTGCACGTTGAGGAGCTTGTTTATATCAAAAAAATCAAGATTTTATATCTTATATTTTTCTAACGTGTGGTAACAATCTGCCTTCAACTTCAAAAGTCTCTTTCTTTTAAGGCTACAGTAACTTGCTTATCTATCTTTTCAAGTTATGCCATATGATACAAAGGGTATACCCACAGCTGCCTTTCTTATACAAATGCTCTTTATTGCTACATTCTGTTACTAAGAAGTGTCAGCACCACTGTGAAAGCACTTCACACATACTCTTTCTAAGTAATGCCAGCTGATACCTTTTTTTTAACGTATATCTCAGTATATATTCCATCTCTTTATTTGGTTTTTCATGCAATTTGAACGGAAAACCTAAAGAAAGCACATTTTTGAAAAATTTGCGCTGGCATAAATTTGTCCTGTATAATCACCAGCAATCTCTTCTTTTTTTTTCACTTTTAAATTTTAAAGATGTGGGGTTCAATTCAGGGTTAGGTATACAAATATTCATTGTGCAGGTACCCTTGCTGATGAGGTGTGACCCCCCCC
>NW_007251085.1:229926-234899 GCF_000164805.1 Carlito syrichta
AAGTCCATCCAGGTTGCTGTGAAGTTCATGATTTTGTTCTTCTTTATGGCTACATAATATTCAATTGTGTATATGTTACTCATTTTTTTAATCCAAACCTCTTTTGATGGGCAGCACAGTTGGTTCTATGTTCTTGCTATTGTGAATAACACCAGCAATCTCTTTATGTCCCCTTGAGAGGGGACATCTGAGTGGCTTGCTAGATTTACAGTGTCCCTCAGAGGGGACATCCAAGTGCAAAGAGTTAAATCTTGATTTTGCTTTGTAAGTCTTGCATGGGCAGATTAGGTCTGTATACTCAAGGCATGGCCAGAAGTATAGTGGTCCTCATTCTAAAATATTTCAACTCAGAGTGAGGAGAAATGAAGAATCCCAATAGTGACTTATGTTTGGGATTCTCTGGCAAGTACACTCTGCTCTTGTCCAATATTGGCATTTTCCATAGTTCTTTACCTAGTTTTCATTTACCACAGTCTTAAATAGTTGTCGAGAGTACAGATTTCTTAGTAAAAAGATGTTTTTGGTAGACTATTGTTTGAACCATAAAACTTATCTGGCCTAACCAGTAGCTAGATTTGAGGGAAACGTGTTTCAGTAGCTTCAGTGTTTGAATGGTAATATATTGTGATAATTCTTGTTGACTGAATTGATCCCTAGGCACCTTCACATTTTAATTGAGCCACTTCATTAGCGAGAACAGATAAAACAATGTTTTCAAGTGAATACAGCTGTTGAGATTGGGATAACTGGTTAACTTTGTCCTTTAATTTTAGGACACTTAGGTTCCTCCCTGTGAATTACAAGATTGCCTGGATGGAAGACTGACAACACTACTTAGACCAAAAAATTACACCAATATGCTGATTCAATCAAGATATATGTTCAATATATTCTAAGTCCACCTTCTGTTCCATTCATGTTAGATTATTGAAACCCTGTATTACTCTGAAACACTGGAAGAGTTAGTAAATTGTAAATGAAACAATTGTGTTACTCTTGACTTTTATTTCCTTAGTATGGGGCTCTTGGAGAAGGTACTGTGAATTTGCTATTTTGATGTAGTATTGTAAGATGAAAAATTGATCCCCCTGAATTTGCTATTGATGTAGTGCGACAGAAAATTGACCTCTGTGAATTGGCCCCTTCCCAGTCAGGTTATCTGGTTTGATTATATAATTTACATCAAGAAGTTTCTTTACTCTCTGTCCTGCTTATAGGCAAAAAGTCACATTGTGTAATTTTTAATTCCAGTCAGTCATTGGATGGCATTCATCATCAGTTGCTGCATGGTTTTAACAGTCTAAGGCATCCAAGACTAAAAGGCATTACCAATGTTCTGAGATACGTCAGGTTTCAGCACATAATTTACATTTATTTGCCTCCAAATTAAGGCATTTATCATGATGTTTATATTTTCCCTATTGTTTGAAAGTTTCCCAGTTGTTTGAAAGGTTCTAATTATTACTTTAATGGTGTCAGAATTATTGTATTTTTCTTAGGAATTTAATGGAACTTATCTTATTAGATTTAGCTGGTATCAAACTGATAAGACTTAATTGTCAATGTTATGGTCAACTTTAACAGTCTTAGTTTTGGTTTGTGCCTTTGATTAATAAATGTAAATCTTTTACACAATAAATACTGTTTTCCTCTTAAAAAATTGTGCTTAAATGAACTTTAGAAAATCTGCTAGGATGCTTGTCTTCCACTGAGACATCTAAGCCCACATTTCTACTTGGAGTACAGTTTTTATATATGAAATGTAAGGCTGAGGTCTCAACTTTTATTAAAAAATTAATGTTCTTGTTTAAAAAATGATTCCATGTGAAAGGATTGCATTTTATATAATGAAATGGCACATGCTAGCATTTACCTAGAGATCAGACTTTTTTGAGTGCATAGTTTGCATTAAAAAAATTATATAAGGAAGTTGATAACCTGTATCTTCAGAATAATAAGGAAATTAATAAAATAATAATTATTAAAATTTGAGTTGAATTGGGGAAATTATTTCTTTGGTTTTGGATTTTTTTATACATCCATCAGTAGAACCTATCTCTGATTGCCACACAGTCCTTGAATTGATGGTAAGAGGGAGTTAATTACATTATAAATAAAGTGGAGAAGAACTACTAGCTTAATAAAACATGCTTTAGAATGCTTGGTGTTACTGAAGATAACTTATATTCTTCATTAGAACATTTGCCAGGGGTAGCTTTTAGCATAAGAAGATAAAGTAATAAGAAATAAAGTTGAAAAATGGATAAAGTGATAAAGTTAAAACGTTGTGACTCTCCAAATGCAGTAAATGAGATTTTTGGCTATTAGTGAAGGTAAAGAAGCAAATAAAGGATTCTCACAGCAATTTCAAAATAAGTATTTTCCATTTTAATGAATTTGAAGAACGTTTATCTTTAGATTTAAATTTTTTTTTCTTCATTATTGGAAAAAACCTATAGAAAATTCAAATGGAAAGTATAAAGAGAAAAAAACACACGTCACTGTTTGAGTGGGTTAGTTTGGTGATTTTTAAGGCTTGTTTATTTGGGATGGCCATTTACATAAGCCCCTTATGACTGATTTATGCATGTGCATACTGGATTGTAAGCCTTAGTACTGAAAGTAGTGAGGAACCTGGTTTCACCTGATTATAACTAGTGCAAAGAAAAGTTTATAGTGTTTTTATTAGCTTACTGATTAGACTCACTAGTTAGAGATATCCAGTTTCCACCAAACACATTAGATCCATGCCTTTCCATAGCAACACTCCTAATGGTAGAGGGAATGAATTCCCTTAGTGGTGCAGGCCTGAGTTCTGAACTTTGAAGTTTTGTTTCATAGGAATCTGGAAAATTTTGCATTTTACTCCACTATACGTCCCTGTTTAAATTTAAAATAATTCTTCAGTTTTGGTGTGCCAAATTTGGGTTGCCTTATTTCCAGGCACCAGATTGCTCACTGCAAGGTGGCTCTGAACTTCCATTTTGAGAAGCAGAGCTCTCTAGGTATATTTTCTGAAAGTATGGAAAACGTGGTAGCTTTCCAGGGCCTATTCCAGGTGGGTTGTTGGGTTTGTGTGGTAGGCGTCAAACTTTTGTGGAAACAGATACCTAATACAAAGGACAAATGCCATTTCTGGTTCTTCTCAGCTCAAAAAAGAGTCTTTTAGATGGTTTTTCACCTCCTATAAGAATCCAGGTTGGTATTGGATTGCCAGTGATATGGCCAAACAAACCTTTTAAATTATGAGACGTAAAGCAATATACGCATTTTCTTATGAAACTGAGTAAACTTTAGTTCCTTTGGACTATTCTGTGTGGACTTTTGTTTGTGTTTGTTGGAAAAAAAACCCCAAGGTATAAATACAGTTTCCACTTTTCCTCATAGCATACATAAAATACTTTGAGATTTGGTTTTTAAGTTTACTGCTTTTCTAGGTTGACACTTTGTGATGTGGCAAACCAAAACTTTCTAATTTAAAAATAAAACAAGACTGGGAGTGGTGGCTCATGCCTATAATCCCAGCATTTTGAGAGGCTGAGGTGAGAGGCTTGCCTGAGCCCACAGATTTGAGACCAGACTGGGCAACTTGGTGAGAGCTCATCTCTACAATAAATCAAGAAAAATTTGCTGGACATGGTGGTACATGCCTATAGTTCCAGCTACTTGGAAGGCTGAGGCGGAAAAATCGCCTGAGTCCAGCAGGTCGAGGCCGTGATGGCCATGAGCATGCCACTGCCCCCCAGCCTGGGCGACAGACACTCCAACTCAAAAAATAAGCAAACAAATATATAAATATTCCAGCTGGGCACGGTGGCTCAAGTCTGTAATCCCAGCACTTTGGGAGGCCGAGGTGACAGGATTACCTGAGTTTAGGGGTCCGAGACCAGCCTGGGCAACTTGGTGAGACCACATATCTACAACTAAAAACAAATTAGTCAGGCATGGTGGCATGTGCCTGTAGTGTCAGCTACTTGGAAGGCTGAGGCAGAAGGATCACCTGAGCCCAGCAGGTTGCGGCTGTAATAGCCATGGATGTGCCACTGCACTCCAGCCTGGGCAACAGAGTGAGACTCCAACTCAAAAAAAAAAAAAAATTAAAAAAAAAAGCTAACATATCTGAAAAGAACATATAAATTGAAACATTTACAGGGAAATGACACTTTCATTTTTAAATCATCATTTTAAAAGTTTGCCCAGATTGCTTGTGAGACACCATTATGATTAATTATGGTTTTTCTATTGCATACCCTTACCCTGTGGAGCTTAGTAGAGTCAGGTACTTGTGAGAGCACAGTAAATACTAACGGAATAAATTAATAAATGAATGAGTTTAATCATAATGACTTTAATGTTCTGTATGAAATAAGATGTTAACCTAAACTGGAAATCATTTAGATATTAAGCACTCACTCAATGTTGATTGAGGTGGTTCTGACACTAGGGATGACATAGCTTATGGGAATTGGGAAAAATAGGTCAGCTGCTCTAAGAGTTCATTATCATTGGCTCTGCCACATACATCTATCAGGTGAACATGAGTTCTTTAAGATTGTCATATTTGATCTGGTGGTGTTCTCATTACCACATCCTCAAAGATTTTATCAAAAAAATTGAAGTGGTAAGTTGGAAAGGCTTTTGTTTCTTCCAACAGAAGTTTCTCTCTTTTTTTTATTTTAAACATATTTTTTATTTTAAAATTGTGGGGTACAGTTAAGGGTTAGGTTTACAAATATGCATCGTTCAGGTACTCTTGTTGATAAGGATTGTCTCCCCATCCCCAGACAGATATTGACTACCATTAGTCCCACCTTCCTTCCCCTCCCTACCCCTCCATAGTTTCCCACCACTGTCAATCCTTTTCTTATAGTATTACGATAGATGCTCAAGGTCCACTTATGATTGAGAACATGTGATACTCAGATCTTTGTTTCTGTGAGAGATCACTCAGTATTATAGACTCTAGTTCCATC